>NC_048238.1:17662175-17793849 GCF_002007445.2 Ailuropoda melanoleuca
GGCCCCGGGGGCGGGACCGCGCGGCAGCCAGCGGGCGGGGGGCTTGTGGCGCGCGCGCCCCGCACCCGAGGGCTGCGGAGAGATATTTTGGGTGGCAGGAGGCCCCTCGTCATTTCCGCCGGGCAGCTTGTGGTGCCCCGGGCTTCACTCCCGCGCGCAAGGCAAGCGGGCAAGTTGGTTGCGGGCGTGCGGCGGCAGCTCCTTTTCTCAGCGCCTCGACCCTCGGCACTGCAAGCCATGAACTGAAGCCCTGGAGGGACGGAGACCCAAGCAGAGTGGCGGAGCAACAGCAGCAGCCACCTCTGCGGGGAGCGAGCAGAGAGTCCGCACCAAGCCGCGACCCCAGAGCGTTTCTCTCCCCGTCGCCGCTCCCGCCGCTGCTGTCCGCTTTTTGCTAAGAGACACTGCAGCCGCGAGACCCGACACACAAAAGCCGTCTTCTCGCCATCCGCCCAGCAAGGCAGCAGCCAGCAAGGGACCCCACCTGAGGGCGTCTCGGGAGACCGAGTTCATTTTGTGTCTGATCTCCGTGCCCCGCGCGGTAGCGACCCCGTGCCCATGGCTCTGATCATGGAACCTGTGAGCAAATGGTCTCCGAGTCAAGTAGTGGACTGGATGAAAGGTAATGCACGCTGTGCGGAGGGCTAGGCGGTCCTGGGGCGCCGGACACCGGCGCGCTAGAGGGAAGGGGCGCCTACCGCGGCCGAGCCCGCCATCGGGACTTCCACTGGCTGATCGTGGTGCGGCGAGGGGGAGGCGGGGGTCCTCCAGGGCAGGCGGGGGCTCAGGATCCCGATCTCCTATTGTCTTCGGTGCTGGCTCCCCAGCTAGAGAGGGGCGCGGAGAGCGCGGGGGTTGCCGGCGCTGCCGGATAGTGTTAGAAGGCGGGCCGCGGAATCCCGGTACATTTCGTCTCCTCCCCGCTCCTCACGGCGCCCCTAGGCCGGGAGGACGTGCCGATCCTTGTCTTTTCCCTCGGGGAGGAGATCCCAGGGACCTGCTCCTTTGCTCGTTCCTTCCCGGGCCCCTTTGTTCCTGGGAAACCTAACGCCCCCACGGTGGCCGCCCCTGCCAGGTGCCTTTTCCAGCGCCAACTGTCCCTACAACTTTTAAGCCCATATAATGGGGTCAGGACCCGGCTGCCCTGGTTTGGATCCAGGGAACTCCCCCAGTTTGGGCTGAGGATGCTCGGGGGATGCGCTACTTTGGGGGAGAGGAAAATATGCTTCCCCTGGGACAGCGTCCGCATTGGTATGTGTGGGCTCCCTCCTGCGCAAACCCCTGCCCCCCCCCCACATCCTTTGCCTCCTCTTCTCGGCGGTTCAGGCTTTGGGCCTCATGGCTCTTTATTGGGGGCTCGACGCCAGGTGTAAGGTGATGCGCATTCAAGTGCCCCCTCATTTCTTCCATCTTGAAGGCTCGCCCCTTTTTTCCCCTGGCAATTTCTAATAACCACAGTTGTAGACACTCGCCCTCCTAGTCGCAAACGTGGGCTTTTTCTTTAGTCCCTGGGCTTTCCTGCCTCACTATCTCCCTCTGTTGTTTGAGTTAAGGGTCTTGTAGAGGATTCCCACCCCCCCCCCCCCCACCCTCCCCCCCCCCCCCCCCGCCATGACCACTGCCTCCCCCCATCACCAAGATTACCAAGATTTGGGGAATGCTGACAGGGATGGATGGGATGAAATAAAGGATTCCTGGCCACACTTGGGAGATGTTAGAGCTTTGCTTGTGGTTATTGCTAGGCACAAACTCTAGGTAGATTAGTCAGGAGCCAAAGGCTTTTCATTTGTGAAAATGCGTGTTGCCGACAGCAGGGAGCCCCTTCTGGGGGCTTGCTTAGCAGGAGGACTTTCTAAGCTCCAGGTACTTTAGAACGAAAAGATGAAGTGATTAAAAGTGATTAAGAGCGACAGAGAGAAACTCAATTTTGTTTCCTCCTTTTCCGAACCTTTTTGGCCTCTTGCTGCTTCTTACGGATTTTTCTTTATGCATTTGCTTTCCTTTTATTCCCTTACTTGCTCCTTTATTTCTCATTTAATTAGTTTTTTTCTTTTCTAATATGTGAAAAGTGCTTCGTAACTGCAAAGCACAGTACACATGAGAGTGTATTGAATTAAGTAGAATTAATTATCAACTGCCCCCCTGTGTGCGGTGCATTGTGCTAAGGTGCCATGGGTGCCATGACTAAGACAAAGTCCTGCAGTGGCTCATCTTTTCTGTTTCTTCTCTTCATATTTGCTATTGAAATTACGCTTTCCTAGATTCCCCCCACCCCCCACCCCCTTTGGATTGTCAGAAACAAACATCTGTCTTCTCTGTTTCTCAGTCATGGAAGAAAGAGCCAGGCTGTAAGCAAGAAGCAGGAATGCTTAATTAAAGTCCTTTCTTTGAATTTGCCTAAAAGGTTACTTTGGTTTGAGTCTGTTACTGAAATACTCAACAGAAAGCTATCTTGGCTCCATGGGAGTCTGATTACCTTCACAAATTCCCGTGATGCTTGTAGTGAGTGATGCATACTCCATCTTCTTCACCTCCACCCTCCCAGTATAATCTTGCAGTTTCTTCTTTCTCACAGTTTAGGTCCGCTGAAGCAAGTAGAACATATGACACACATATTCTGACACACATTATTAGATTTCTAGTACAGTGGTCCTTTAAAAACCTCTCCAGTCCCTTAAAAATCTCTCTAGCCTAAAATGCAGCATCTTTGAATGCTAACATTGTTAGCATTGGGCTAACATTGTTAGCTGTGATTTTAAATGATTGTTTTCTGTAAGTTGAATAACTTATTTTCATACCTGTTGGTGATTCATTTTAGAGCCATTTGAAAAGATCAAGCAAGTAGCCAAGATAGAATTTGTATCTTTGTACACATTAGACTGGAAGAGAAAAACTGATGTCATTATCTGTATATTTCAAATCCCAAACTGCTTACTGCTGAAATTTCTATAATCTTCATATAAATTTGATTTAAGATAGTAACAGAAAACAAGATTTTGAAGAATAATTGGATGAAATGAACATTTCCTCAAATTGTAATTACACTGTTACCTTAATTAATTTTTCTTCCTTACTCTTTTCCCCAAATAAACTTTACAAGTAAACACATTTTTAACAAAATCTTTTCACCCTTTCTTTGATGCAGTAATGTTTAAAAGTCAAATAATTTAGGCTGTAGCTTTGGAATGGCCAAATTTCCTTTGGTGTTATATAATGTATAGTGTTATAAAGTCAGTAACAAAGAATGAAGGAGATTTTTGAACAACTGCAACATTGTGGGAATTCTTCAAAGCATGCTCCCAATGTGACAGTTTCATCATCCTTAACATTTAAAGTATACAGCATATGCTTTCAGCTAGTCACAATCATAAATAGTTATAACTCCATTTAGTAAGGCACATGCTTTATGCTCTTTCTAGGGTGTTTTTCTTTTCACTAAACAGAAAAGGAGACATTAAGCTTATAAAAATAGCATGGCCATATATTTATGCTTCCAGACAATTTATATAAGTGGTATAGAAACTCAGCAGAGAAGGAGAGGAAGGGAAAAAAAATGGGCTGATGAGATTATTAAGCTTTGGTAGCATATATTCAAAATTGTTTATGAAGGACCATTTATACATTGCAATTCATTTTTATCTTTTTTATTAAAATGTATTTGAGGGAGGCAAATATTACATTTATATATTAATTATTAGTAGAGATATAAGGAAACACTTGCATTTTTTTTGTTCACCCCCAACTCCACTATTTGTAAAATCCAATACTCACTGAATTTTCTTCTAACAATAAAAAATTGATGTGACACAGTGTCAGTGTTAGTTCCAGTAAATATATGAACTCCTTGGGAGTCAGTAAAATAAGCAGTTACATTCCAGATATCTTTTTTTTTTTAAAGATTTTATTTTATTATTTATTTGACAGAGATAGAGACAGCCAGTGAGAGAGGGAACACAAGCAGGGGGAGTGGGAGAGGAAGAAGCAGGCTCATAGTGGAGGAGCCTGATGTGGGGCCTTGATCCCACAACGCCGGGATCACGCCCTGAGCCGAAGGCAGACGCTTAACCGCTGTGCCACCCAGGCGCCCCACATTCCAGATATCTTGATAGTACTTCAGGCTATTTGGAAATATAGAACTTCAAAATTAATCATATAAAAATATTTTTTGAGAAAATTAAATATGCATCATTTAGCATTTGAAATATTTTTTTCAGTAGGAAATTGCATTCAATCCTCTTGCAGTTTTGACAAAATTATAAAATGTAAAGCTTTTTAGTGTAAAAGCAAAGCCTTTATTAGAGAAAGCTGTAGGTAGAAAAGTAGGCCAGTAACGGTTTCTAATTTTTGCTCAGTGTATTACTCTAAAATACATCATATATCAGCTCTTACCTATTCACTTGCAGGGCCTTATAGAAATACTATGTAATCTGCAGTTGTTTGAGTTTACTTTTTACTTTTTTGCCCACTGAAATATAGCAAAAACTTCTGAACACTTCAGGCCCCTGTTATTAATTTCATTATGAATTTTCGTTGTGTATGTCACTCCCACTAATTCCGGTTTTCTTCTCACACTTTTTCCAACTTTGAAACTCCTTCAAAATATCCATATGACTAAGATAAAGTTATTTTCTACAGCTAACTCCTTTCATGACATTTTTTCCAGTGATCTATAATCCCTTCCCTGATCAAATAAAATGAATTATTATTTTCAGAGTCAACCAACAGTCTTTCTCTTATGGTCTCTGTGACTTAGCTCTTTCTGTTCTTATAATATGATTCCTAAAATCTAAATTTTTAAGATAGCCTTTTCTCAAACCATCCCACAATTAACTGCTTTGCTCTTTTCTATTTATTCTAAACCATTTTCTTTAAAAAAACATTCACTGACTTCTACTTTCTGTCCTGATGACTCAGCCATCTTAAGGATAGAAAATGAAATACATTATTTTAGGTATCAAAAACAAAGATAAAGCCATCACTTTGCATACAACCCTACAAAAGAGGAAAATGCAGTGATGAAATAAGGTCTATTTATTATAAAAGTTAAATGCTACAAAGGAGAATGTATCTGATAAGATAAAGAAATTTTGACAAGCACAGTGCTTTCTAATAGTTTTACCCCCCCTCATAGGATCTAGAGCTAAGGTTGAAATTTATTTTATTTAGATGAAGGAAAATGTCAAATTTTTGAGTTAAACTGTCTTGAGAGAGAGAGGAAAAATTTTCTGGCAGAAACTTGAGAAATATGCATTGTAAGAAAAAAATATATTAAACTTCTGTGATCAAACTGGTCCTATCACTTTTGAAAAATTAAGGTTTTTTCCTCAATTGCAGTATGACTAGATAGTCACCAATAATCACCTACTCTTGATTTGACATTTTTTGAAACTCAGTACTTGTCATTTCACACAAAGAAGAAATTTATCTTTTCTGTATGTAGACTTTAGTGCACAGGAAACATCATTTTATTTATACTGTCATTAACATTTACTCCTTAAGGTAACACTCATGATTTAGTGCAGATTAGGAAAAAAGAGTATATTTATGTAGATACATTCTGGTGCTCAGAGATTATTTACTCAGTACTTTTACATGGAAGGGGCTTTAATGGATTGTTTTAAATAAATTGTTCTCTGCTTTGGGGAAATTAGTCTCTTTAAGGGATGGCAGTGACATTGAAAAACCTAAGCCAAAACAGAGACAGGTGCCAATTAGAACATTTGCTAAATTTAAAAAATGTTTGCATTACGTATAGGAGCACCAGTAGAAAGACAAGATGGTACTTTTAATCAGTCAGGAAGGAATCCATGGGGAAGGTGGGGTTTTAGCAACTTTATATACAATTTATTTAACTAAGGCATATTCTAAGATGGATGTAGTCTAAATGTAAAGGTACAGCAAGAGACTTTGGATTTGAGATGGGTGATTAACCAGTATGGTTGTGTCTAGGTTTGTCTGGTTGAAGGAGAGAGGTGGGCCGTAGAGGGAAAGTAGGGAGGAGCCATGAGTAGGTGGCACAAAAGTACAAGAACAAATCTGCATTTCACAAAGACAATAAAACTCTCATCATGTCCTGAGTTTAAATAAATACCACATTATAAAACTTTGGCTGCCAAAAATAAGCCCACAAAGAATGAGTATTGAATTAGTACAGCTGTTTCAAATCTGTTTCTCAGGAATAATTTGGAAATAATGTTAAAGTGAGTTATTTTGAAGATTAATTATATCATTAGCATTATGTTGTTGGATATCTAGAATTTTACTCATCCAAATTCTTATATGAAGAATGAAGATAGGCTTTTAAAATACTGCTATTGTTCTTAAACAATGATAAATGATAATTTTCGTGTATAGCAACGTGATCTCAGATTAGGACTTAAATTTGTTTTTAATGACTTTTAGCTTTCTGTATGACTTCCCTATAGCACCTCACCACTTAAGGTTTATTGTGAAAGATGAAGGATTAGTTTCTATAAAGAGTACTAGAAAAATGGATGATCTGTACTTTAAGAAAGGGAAGGGAGAGGAAGTAATTTTTTTTTAAAGATTTTATTTATTCATTTGACAGAGATAGAGACAGCCAGCGACAGAGGGAACAGAAGCAGGGGGAGTGGGAGAGGAAGAAGCAGGCTCATAGCGGAGGAGCCTGATGTGGGGCTCGATCCCATAACGCTGGGATCACACCCTGACCGAAGGCAGACGCTTAATGACTGAGCCACCCAGGCGCCCTGAGAGGAAGTAATTAAAAAAAATGTAGCGTAAGCTTTTTATTTTTTAAGATTTTGTCATAGTTTAGTGTCTTGGCTAAAGAAAAGCAAATGTCGTCTTCACTACAGGATCATTGTGTTGAATAACATTCAGTGAGTGAATTCACAGTTTTCATGCATAGCTTAGGCTTGTGTTCCTCAAAATGGAACATTTCTGTGGTTGTGGGAGCTAAATGATCAAAAGAAGTCAAAGACTTGATTTTTGCTAAGTATTGTAAAACTTTGTTTTTGTGTTAAAATAAACCTGGATATTAAGTGTAGAAAGCAAATTGGCATGATTTTAAAGATTAGACCAGAGGCTTAATAGGAATTTTAGGCTTGCAGCAAGCTGTTTCAAGCTGTGCTTCCCAGACCCTCCAGGGTTATGAGTAAACTTTGTTCAGCAATTATGGATACATCAGCGGAAAAATTTGAGAAGTGCTGGTTTGGGTTTAGAAAAGGTAAAATTAATGTACTTCCTCTTTTTCTCCTATTGAAAGGGACAAAATATCATCTTTTGAGTCAAGGTCATGATAATTATAGCATCTTTTTTGTTTGTTTCTTTTTGATCCATAAACTTACAGTCAGGATAAATTTCTTAAGAATGTTTCTCATCTGATCCTGTCCTCTCACTTCTCACCCTCCTCAGCTTAAAAAATTTAATGGCTTCTCATTGTTTTTAGGATAAAGTTAAAGGTTTGGCTCTTGCCTCTGAAATAAGCCTTACTCCTAGCAGTAGTTACACTGGCCTTTCAGTCTTTGCCTACCACTGGGCCTTTGCACTTAATACAGTTTCTCTTGCCTCTTTTCTTCACCCAGTTAAGTCCTACTCATCCATCAGATCTCAAGTCTCCCCTCCTATGCTTCAGGAAAGCCTTCTCCATTCCACAGGTCACATCAAATCCTCAGTTGTGTGCTCTCCAGGTACCATTTGTATCTTCATTCCATATGCCAGTTTTATTTTTACATTAATTTCTATGGTTATTTGTTCAGGGCGGGACCTCATCCTATTTGCATAACAATGCATAAGTAAGTATCTGGTGAAAAGTAGGCACTCAGGAAATATTTGTTGAAGGAAGGAATACATAAATATTCACAAATTACTGGTCTGTCAGCAAATCTGCTTTCCTAAATGAAAATGCATGTAAAGTCCCTTATAATGCTCTAATGGGTACTTCAGTGCCAAGTTGTATATTGTGTGCCAGAATACAGTAGAAGTGGGGTTGCTTTAATTCATAGTTGTAGCGCTCTAGTCAATTCAGTGACCTAAATCATGGTTTAGATTCATTTCATTAAGAAATGTGAATAATTTCAATGAATCTACAACATGTCTGTGTTTAAGCTATAAATGCTATTTGCTGATGTCAAATTATTAATAGCCCTATAGGCAAACATTACTTAAAAAATTAGAACATACCTCTTAGGAATTTATTTTTTTCATACAAATTTCCTAATTGTTTCTTCATTTCAGTGTTTTTAAAAGAACTCTATGTATTTTGGAATGCATGGTAGAGTGAAATTGATAAAAAGCCTTAAGTTTCTCCTCTAATAGGGACACCTGGGTGGCTCAGTCGGTTAAGCATCTGCCTTCCACTCAGGTCATAATCCCGGGGTCCTGGGATGGAGTCCTGCATTGGGCTCCTTGCTCAGCGGGGAGCCTGCTTCTCCCTCTGCTTGCTCTGCCTGCTGCTCTCCCTGCTTGTGCTTGCTCTCTTTCTCTGGCAAATAAATAAATTTTTTTTAAAATCTTAAAAAAAGTTTCTCCTCTTATAAAAGAAAAAAAAATCCCATGTAAGAAATTAAAATGTATTTTTCCATTGTCAAAAGAAAATATCTTTTGTTTATAATTTGGATGATAAAATGGAAAAATAGCTTTTTAATTTAATAAGAACCATTATCTTTATATTTAATGTTGAATTTATATTTTTATTAACAGGAATGAAACTAAGATATTTAAAAATTCATCTTAAATCAGCATTTCTTATATAATTTTCCATTCCTCCTGATATTGAAAAATGAATTTTAACTTTTTAAAGTAAATATAAATTTGGGCTAATTTTTGAGGCACTTGTTAAGAACCTACATAGCGAGTTATTGTGAAGTATAACTTTTTAAATACATGTGCCTCATATGGATTTTTTTGTTAATTACATGCTGCTGGATAAACAAGTAGCAAGTAATAGGAGATTTTTCTAATAAAGTAAGTGTCTCCCCACAAATTTCCAATGGTTACAGTATAAATCAGAATAAGTGAAATTTTTAAAACTTTAACTTAGCTTTTTGCAGATCTGTTAACTTTTAATAAAACACCTTCAGACTTAATCTTTCTAGCTAGTATTATAAAACGATGTGTTGGAATTGTGCCCTGATTTAAACTACAAATAACTATTCAATATGATAGAATTTTTTAGACTTTAAAGATGTATTTAATTTGATTTCAATTTAAATTACAGTCATTAGTTTTTTTTAAAAGATTTTATTTATTTATTTGACAGAGAGAGACAGCCAGAGAGGGAACACAAGCAGGGGGAGTGGGAGAGGGAGAAGCAGGCTTCCCGCCGAGCACGGAGCCCAATGCCGGGCTTGATCCCGGGACTCCAGGATCATGACCTGAGTCGAAGGCAGATGCTTAACAACTGAGCCACCCAGGCGCCCTAAATTACAATCATTAATTCTAATAAAAGTTTTCATTAACTCGATCTTACTTTTGCAATTTCAGGGAAGAAAGGGTTTGGGTATTTACATAAATTTATTGAATCTTAAATTTTACTAAGTACAGTACCTGCTATTTTAGTTTCCTGTGTTCATCTGTTAAATGCTTTGTCACAACATAAAATTGTTTTAAAAACCAAGATTTAAAAAAAATAAAATAAAAACCAAGATTTATTGAATAACAAAATTCACAATGGCATTAATGTATTATAGTTGACAAGATAAAAACATTGTTATATGCACTACTGTTTATCCAAAGAAAACAAAAATAGTTATTTGAAAAGATATATGTTCCCTGATGTTTATTGCAGCATTATTTACAATAGCCAAGATATGGGTGCAATCTAAGTGTCCATCAATAGATAAATGTATAAGGAAGTTGTGATACACACAGACACACACAGGAATATTACTCAGCTATAAAAAAGAATGAGATTTTGCCATTTATGATAACATGGATAGACCTAGAGAATATTGCATTAAGTGAAATAAGTCATACAGAGAAAGACAAATATCATATGACTTCACTTACTTGTGGAATCTAGAAAACAAAGAGCAAACAGAAACACACAAACTCATAAATACAGAGAACAAACTGGTGATTGTTGGAGGGGAAGTATGGGGGACAAGCAAAATAGGTGATGGGGATTAAGAGGAACAAACTTCCAGTTATAAAATAAGTAAATCATGGAAATGAAAAGTACAGTATAAGGAATGAAGTCAATAATATTGTAATAACATTTTATGGTGACAGATAGTGACTATAATTATAGTGCTGAGCATTGCGTAATGTATAGAATTGTTGAATCATTATGTTGTACACCTGAAACTAATATAACATGTCAATTATACTTCAATAATAAAATTTTTTAAAAACATTGCATAATTAATATCAAGTATTACACACTTATCACTCTCCATTTTTTTTAGAGGGAGAGAGAGAGAAGGGGTAGAGGGAGAGAGAGAGAAGGGGTAGGAGAGGGAGAGAGACTCTCAAGCAGGCTCCACGCTGAGTGCAGAGCCCTACTTGGGGCTCCTCTCAGGACCCTGAGACCATGACCTGAGGCAAAATCAAGAGTCGGGCACTTAACCAACTGAATCACCCAGGCATCCCAACACACTTATCTCTTTTATATTTACTTGACATTAATGTTCTTGGAATGTATTCTGATTAGGTAGGTTGGAAAGTCTTCTAATAAAGTATAGATAAGAAGAAACCATGTTGTTAGTTGCTTTTAAAGTGTTGCCCAGGGGCGCCTGGGTGGCACAGCAGTTAAGCGTCTGCCTTCGGCTCAGGGCGTGATCCCGGCGTTATGGGATCGAGCCCCACATCGGGCTCCTCCGCTATGAGCCTGCTTCTTCCTCTCCCACTCCCCCTGCTTGTGTTCCCTCTCTTGCTGGCTGTCTCTATCTCTGTCAAATAAATAAATAAAATCTTTAAAAAAAATAAAGCGTTGCCCAATATCCTTTTTTTGTTTGTTTGGATTTTTTATTTTGTTTCAGCTACATCTGCTATTTTTAAAATGGGCTTGCAACATGTTTTCTCAAATAATATCTACAACAAATCAATGGAAGTCTGGCTTCAATCCTAGATTTTACTTTTTTCAACTTGTTTACTAAAGGTTATGAAAGAATCTATTTTCTAGCAAGTTGTTAGACTTATAATGTGACTTATTAATAAAAACCTTTAAAATGGTGGCCTTAAGTAATTATGCTGAATGATTAAATTCAACATTAGCTGAATTCTTATTATATATTTAATATGTTTCATATATATATGGGAGTTTATTTCATATACTTTTATTTTTCAACTATCCACATTATTTTCAAAATGTTTGATAGTCCTGGGGCATTGTGATTTTTTTTTCCTGGCTGAGCATAAAATTTATATTTTAATTTCATGCAATTAATTTATAAGCTTTCAGAACAAACCACTGAGCTGTTAAAAACATATAAAAGAGAAAATGTTGTAGAGTTTTTGTTAATGGAGCTCAAAACAGACATGTAGTGCAGTTGCTAGTTTTCCTTCCCACTTGCCAGAACCTACGTGAATTCTGAGTTCAATGTGATAAAGAACCAATGTGCATGGCAGGGCTTAGCTGCTCCTTCCTGATTTACCTCCATAGTAGCGCCATGGTGAGTCTTATGGCAGTTTCTGTTGACATCACTGTCACATTAAATCAGGGGCCTAGGTTTTCTTATCTGAAAGACTGTTCCTTTGCCTTCTAGCTATCAGTTCTGAGACTTTCAGTTTGATATTGAATTGTCACACACAGAGAGAAGTTCTCTCTATGAAATACTGAGGAGTAGATAATTTTTCTTTCTAGTCTGTCTCTAGATATAATGCTTTAAATATATTTATGGTAAAAACATGTTAATTCAGATCTCATTTATTTGGGATTTGTGATAATTACAGTAGGTTTTTATTGAAGTTTACTCTTAATATATGAAGGAAGGGTTTGCTGATCAATCTAATAATGCAAACAAGGTTGGAAAGAAATTGTTTGACCCAGGAGGACATGGTGTTTTCAAGTACTGTACTCTGCCAGGAGCCGTTTCCATACTGAAAATATGCTAGCTAGAAGTGAGTTGTATTTTTAG
Source organism: Ailuropoda melanoleuca (assembly GCF_002007445.2). Lineage (NCBI taxonomy): Eukaryota > Metazoa > Chordata > Mammalia > Carnivora > Ursidae > Ailuropoda > Ailuropoda melanoleuca. The sequence goes on from NC_048238.1 coordinate 17,674,235, forward strand.
TTAGAATTTCTGCATACTTTGAATCATGGTTTTTTATTATTATTGGGGGGAATATTTTTGTAAACATTCTGTGATACAGCTTGGTTCTTCCCTTCATTTGTCACAGTTAGGAAGGTCTTATGCACTTCACATCTATTATTAGTAGTAATCCTTAAAATAAGGAACTGTTATTGACACTCTTTTACAGGTAAGGTGCAGAGAAGTTAAGCAGCTCAACAGGGATTGTACAGCTGCTCAGTGATGGAATTAGGTTGGACCTCAACTCTTTTTTTCTTTGTTGAATTGGATTTATACTTTAGTGGGTGAAGAACACAGTTCAGGTTTGTACATAATTATCTTCAGACTTGACTTTTATTTTTTTTAAGTTTTTATTTTAATTCCAGTTAGTTAACATACAGTGTAATGTTAGTTTCAGGTGTACGATACAGTGTTATAGCACTTCCATACCAGACTTGACTTCTAAAACATTTCCTAAATTTTCTACCCTGTAAAAATTGGCACCATATAGGATATAATAAAGAGCACTTTGAAATCAGATGCCTGGGTTAGTTATATCCAGACTCTTATTACTTCCTAGCTGTGTGATTTTTGAGGGAGAATTTAAGTAACTTGCCAGGTTTTTTCATTTTTGTAAAGTAAGGGTGATAGTATTACCTACCTCATAGGGTTGTAGTATACTTAAAACAATGCCTGGTGCGTAGTAAGTGCATGGTAAATGCCAGCTTTTTTTTAAATTAGGGAATTGATTGCATTCTGTTGGCAATCCTCAAAGGCACAACTACTCTAATACATAATATTTATTGAGTACTTACTATATACCATGTACTGTGCTGGGTGCTTTCTCTGTATTATCTTATGCCTAGCCTAGCCCTGAAAGATTGGAATTATTATTGCTTTATAAATGAAGACACTTTTGCTTAGAAACATTGAATGACTTATTCTATATACCGAAAAATTTATTTAGCAGGTATTCAATAAGTATTTTGAAGAATTAATAAATAGTGGAAGCAGCATAATTTGAATAGATTTCTAACTGGTTACAAAACATACAATATTTTCACCTTGCCATTCTACCAGAGGTAGATATGAAATGAGAGGAATCCTGGAACTACTTTCAAAGATCTGGATGTCCACTCCACCAGACCTACCTTCTGTAGTGCATGGTAAGGTGGACTATGGTTCTTGGGTCCTTTTGGCCTCTAGAGGGGTGTGTGTGTGGGGTGTGTGTGTGTGGTGGGTGGGTGGGTGTGTGCTGAGGTGTTTCCACTCAGAATAGTACTTAAGACAGTGAAAGCGGCCAGAGGGAAGAGAATCCTCACCTACAGAGGGTGGATGTTTTGTTCTAAAAGGATTATTAATAAAATTACATGGTGTCTGATAATAATTGTTTGTAAATGGCTTTACATTATACTAGAAATAATGGCTTCTGTTATATTCTTTTGTTTAGCTTTACTTAGCAGTGGTTAGCATTGCTACCTGCATTTCATTAGTGTTTCTTTGAACAGCAGATTTTATTCAGTGCATGCCTACCACTTTGAAACCCTTACCTACCTACTAGATGGTAGTTATTCCCCCCAAATTGTTTTGTTTTGTTTGAAAACTCCTTTATCATAGACCAGATTGTGATATGATGTGATAGCATAGTGAATCACAACAGCAATTTAAGTGTTAAAGAAAATTTAATCATAATCAGTCAAAAACTATTGTGAAGTCAATGCAAAATATGGAGTAGTCAAGTTGAGCTAAAGATGTTTGATCAGTTGAGTATTTATAAAGTGGTAATGAAAGGTAAAATTCCATCTACATTATATTTTAAATGATACACATGGTTTTGCATGTATATATAAAATATATATTCTAGCATGTATTTAGGAACTTAAAAGTTGGGTTCGTTCAGAGTAAAAACACGAAAATGATTTTTTTTTTTAATTTTTTTTTTTGTTTTTAATTTCTCTTTGTTTTTCTTTAATGCAATTGAGGTGAGTTTGCTTTAGACTGGAAGTTTTAAAATAAGGAAAAACAACTTACATTGTTCTTGTTTGTGGAGAGATGATTTGAAGCCTCTCATTATTTATGAAAGTTATCACAATACCCAGGATAATAGGCAAAAAAAAAAAAAACACTGAACTGCGGTAATTACCAGCTATTTTGAAGTTGCCTTAGTATTATTGTCCACTTGATTATGTAAAGTACTTTTCCTCTTCCAAAGTACTTATTATCTTTTAAAATCCATATGAATTAAAATTTCTTTTGGGGATGTTTTTGAGAATTTTATCACTTTCCTTGAAATAATTATTGACATCCTGTGTTAATAAGTGGTCTGATAGAAATAGACTTTTAATAAACAGTCTGGTAGAGATAGACTTTTAAATATGGTAACACCATGAATCTCCATCTGCATTGATTTTAAGAAGTGTCTAATATTTAAAGAAAATGGTTTCTAATTGTGGGATATTTTTTTACATGTGGCTGCTTTGCCTCTTTATTCTTATATTTGTGACCGATACACACAGAAAGTAAATATAGCAGAGTAATACCTACAGATCCAATAACATTTTTCTCCTTAGTGATCCACCAGTAATGAGATCACAAAAAATTAAGGCTGGTATGTATTTCTGAAAAGTAAGGAATTAAAAATATGCACATCATACACACTCAACTGAATAACATAATTATCACACCAAAATTTATTTCTTTATATCACTAAATATCTAGTGGTTCAAATTTCTAGTTTTGTAAATGTCATAAACATTTTTATAGTTTTTTTTTCTTAAATCAGGATCCAAATAAAGTCCACACATTGTAATCTACTTTATTCTTTTTTCCCTACATCATTTCTTTAGGACCTAGTACCCTCTGTATGTACCTTATGTAATGTCTCCTGAAATAAAACTCGTAGATAATATAGCCTCCCTACTAATATAATTTTTAAAAATTCACTGTAATGACCATATTGAAATGTAATGACTATATTGTAATACAAAGGAAAAATAATTTGTAAAAATAAAATAAGTTTTTATATGTAGGTGCTCAATATGACTATACTAGGAGAAACAAATTGATATTTTTTTCCTGCTTGTAATGATCATATCTGGATTTAAGACAAACAGTAAGTTCAGAAGTCATTCCATAGACGTACAAGAAGGTAGAAGAACAGATGAAATGATAGACACTGGAATAAAAATGAGTATTAGGGGAAGCAGTATACTCGTTTGATATATCATCCTAATAATTACTAATGAGTATCTAAAAGTCACGTGGAAAGGAACCACAGCTTTTCAGAGAAATGGGAGACTTCTAGGGATAGGGACAGAATACTTAAGATGAGCCTGGAGCATCTTGTAGTGCCAGAAAGTAGGGAAGTGCTCAAAAAACACAATGATGAGAGCATGTCAAAGACTTAGCAGTCATTCTGAAACAGCTCTCAGTGGCTGAAATTTTGAGGAGCAAAAGTAGTATTGGATTATAACTCAATACATAAAATAAATACCCATGAATCCATACTGATGGGAATAAATAAAGAAATGAGGGAAAAAAGAAAAATCTCCCATACAGAGAATTCCAAATAATTTGTATAGAGAATCCCTTCTCAAGAAGGTGGCCCTTAATTCCCTACCCCTTGATTGTGGACTGCACTTAGTGACTTGTTTCCAAAGAGTAGAGTGTGGGAAGGCAAAACATAACTTTACAGGGGAGAAGCCTAGCAAGCACTGTATTGGCCAGATGATCAGTGATAAGTCATGCTGATGACAGCATGTACCCTTAATATGATATGTTGAGAATGTCACTTTACCCATGTGGTCTTCCTCCCCCAAACCCATAAGCCCAGTCTACCCAGTCTAACTATGAGATAAACGTTAGACCCAAATTTAAGACATTTTACAAAATACCTGACCAGTACTCCTCAAAACTGTTAAGGTCATCAAAAAACAAATAAAATGTGAGAAACAGACAAAAGAAGGCTGAGGAGACACGATGATTGTTTGTATTATGGTGTCCTGGATAAGATCCTGGAACAGAAAACACACATTAGGAAAGAACTAGTGAAATCTAAACATAGTGTGGAATTTAGTTAATAGCAATATACCAGTATTGATCCACTAGTTGTGACAAATGTATCATAGTAATATGAGCTCTAATAATACAATGTGGATAAGAGGTATATATATATATATATATATATATATATATGGTGTCTGATATATATATATTAGGATATCTGTATTATAGCAGCTTTTCCATAGACCTAAAACTATTCTGCAATAAAAAGAAGTTTATTTAAATAAAAAATAGAGTTTATTTTCAAATTTGGTAATATCAAAATATAAGCAATATGTCATATGTAAAGTAGCTTTGGTTTGCCTCTGTAAGTGTTCATAAACTCTTTCAAATACAAACAGACAAAAAGTCATGAGATACCGGCAGTTCTTCAATGTGTAACTGTTGCATCCATCTAGCAATCATTCAGCAACTGGATCATTGTGATAACCCCAAACTCCTCAGAATTCTCAGAAGGCTCCCAACAGGTAACATTGGCCCTATCTTGACATCAGGAATCTCTCTGCTTTAACTCTTCTCTCCTGTGTAAACCTCGCATTTTTCCACATGTGAAAATATTTTCTTGGATGGTTGGTATACCTGGTTTTCCTTCCACTGAAATTTTTTACTTGATTAGCTTTTTTTTAACCTTTTGCTAATCAGGAAAAGTGTTTAAGGAAAGGAAACTGAATGTGCATGAGATAGTATAGAGATCACCAATAGTTAGCCTCATGTTCTTACTTTACCTCACAGAGATTTGCAGTTAAACTCTTGGATAGAAGAGTGTGCTTTTCTTTTTTTTTCTTTTTTAAAAATTTATTTGACAGGGGGTGGGGGGCACAAGCAGGCAGAAGGAGAAGCAGACTCCCTGCTGAGCAGGGAGCCCGATGTGGGACTCAATCCCAGGACCCTAGGATCATGACCTGACCCGAAGGCAGATGCTGAATTGACTGAGCCACCCAGGCGCCAAAGAGTGTGCGATTCAAAGCCTGATTTCCAATACTCCTTCTAATTGTAGTTTCCTACAGACACTGTATAGGAATGTTAAACATGGTGTGAAAAGTTTTGAGCAAATGTTGTGGTTTATAATAATTTATTTTAAGCTGAATATATAAATGTGTGTGTAAATATGTGTGTGTATTTACTTAGGGCAGATATCTGCCTTGAGCAGATATACTGAAATTGCATATAGCTAAATGACCTTTTCTCATTGCTTTTCTGCAAAAAAGTCAACATTTTTCTTTTTGTCATTAAATGTAATACCTTATTTTCACTGTATTATGGGGTCATGTAGTGTGTTAGTACCTGGGTTTGGATATGAGGATGATTGTAACTTAAGGCCTCCTTTGGTCACATCTCTAAGGAATTATATTTCAAAATAGAACTATTGTAATACTTGCACATTATTCCTGTATCTTTTTGGTTAAAATCTTCCATATTTTCTAGTTTACTAGCGTGCACTTTCTAAAAGGTAATAAGTGGATAAAACTATGACTAGGAATTTAATGCAATAACCTGATAACTCTTCTTTTCTTGCCATAATAAATTGAAATGTTGTAGTTATCACAGTTTCAACTTACTTGATTCTTTGTTATTAATCCATGTCTGTAAAAGTGTGAAGTTCTGCTGATGTTGATGTGAATGTCTTAAAATTGTCTTCCTGGCTTTTTACTAAATGTCTTCTTTTTCTGACCTTATGTATACTCTGAGAGTACCAGCCAAGATATACATTATGTTCTCTGTGAAATGCTTCTGCTTTTTGTACAAAGTGATATTTCTGAAGCTATTCTCACAGGAAGGAAGGAGAGTTTGTTTTGTCTGCTTTGTTTTGTTTTAGTAAGGTAAGAATGCTTTGCCTGAAAAAAAAAAAACAGCCTGTTTAGATTATACATTAAATATCAAGGGTTTGAAGCTATCATTGAATATGTGACTGGAAAAGGATGGTTTAACTTTCTGAGATTCCCCAGTATCTATCGCAGGTTAGAATCTGTCTCGGGATAGGTGAACAACATTTAGATTGAAGTTATTCTCACAGCTTTTCAATGATACTTTTCATAACAAAATTGTACAGGTATAGGATGACTACCTATTTCGATAATACCATCTTATAATTAAAAACAGAATGTTAGAAGGAAATTGTGTCATTTGCATGACTTTCAAAATACAGATGGCTTAGAAGTAGACTTGGAAGCTTTTTTCAAAGTGCAGATGGACACAAGTTCTTCACTGAAGTTAATTAAGAATAATCACTATATAGCAACCACTGTCTTGTAGGCTGCCATGTAGAAGTAATATTCTACTTTCCCAAATGAAAATGCCAAATGATTCTTTTCAGGCCTGCTGAAAACTTCTTTATCACCTGTACCCATGCCAAAAGACTCACTCCATTCCTACTACCTCTCATAGGTGGATAAAAAAATATTAAAGGGACAAGCATCTAGAAGGAAGCACTATATGTAGAAGACAATACAAATTATCTGTAGTACTGAGATGGAACTGGAAACCTCTCCAGTTGTAGTCCAACCTCAGTTCTGTCCTGTGTTTGCCATATGTGTTTAACTCATCTCTTCTCAAGCCCTCAGTTTCCTTACTTAAAAACGGGTATAAGGAAAATGCGCTTTGTAGTGAATTCTGAAGAATAGTCAAGATGCAGCCCACACAGAAATGGAGTTAACATTTTGACACTGGCAAATAATAGTTTATTAATTACTGAACATGATTTTAAAATGATCTTCATGGAAAAGTTATTTTAAGAATTATATTTCAATTTACAAATGAATTACTGGATATAGCTCATATATGTTTGTCTTAAGACATGGCATACAAAGATTATACTGATTTAAAAATGTATCTGGGATATGGATTTCAGGTAGCTAATTCTTTCTCTGACAGCTTTATTTATTTCTAACCAGACCAGTTTTTTCTTGAGTCAAATGATCATTTAAGTAATTCAGCCTAATTATTAGAATGCTATATCTCACTCTTCCTGCCAGGGAAGGCAATCCGAAGGCCTCATGGTACTGCTGTTGATGACTCTGTCAAACCTGCCGAAGTCTGAAAACAGTGTAAGCCTCATCCCAGGAGTAGACTCTGCATATCATGGTTCCTCATATACTTCTCAGCATTATTTAATCAGAAGGTTCACGGTCATTGAAATTTCATTTCTCAAGCTTTGTCAGAAGCTTGGAATTTAAGAGTTTAGTCATCATAGGCGTATACATGATGTTCATTATTATTAAACAGTGAATCTCTGAAATGAAAATGACAGGCACTTATGAGCACTAGAACTCCATTTAAGTGATAAGAATGCATTGACTTTTCATAGGAGAAGCAGTCAATTGTAAGAAATAAATGAACCAATTCATTTGAGCTTGGATCACTGAAAACTAGAGAGAATCACTGGGAAAACAATGCCTTTTCTCATTCATGTGTCACAAGTGGTATTTGGATTGAGGGCAATTGAAAAGCATTAAGACAACAAATTAGTTCCCATGTTGTATAGAATGGCTGTTGGAAAATGTACTTTCCCAAAACTAGTATACTGGCTTTTTTTTTTATTACCAGTAGGTTTTTTTCTCCTTGGAGTTCACATTTTGGCCTGCGTTTGTGTTTTTCTTGGAAAAATGCTCTGTATATCCAACATTGGTGCACTTTGTGTAAAGGCTGTCAACTCACATATAAAATTTGGTTTAGAGGAGTTTCTAAAATGTAGAAATTAAGAGTCTCCTTTTAATCAAAATAACGGTGTAACAATATTTGACTTTAAAACTTTTGAGAAAGCTCTTTCACCATGATTTTGTTGTTATTGCTGCTTCTTCCATCTTTTTGATATTGTTATGTTTCTAAATGACAGGGGACAACAATATGCCAGATTTTATTCTTTCATTCAAACTTTGAAGATCATTTGGATTCTTTTTTTGTTTGGCCCTGAGCCATCTATAACTCATTTCTAAAAACCACATAAAATTTAAACTAAATGAGTGCCTCAAAAAAATGATATCATGAGACAGCTCTGCTTCTATCAGAGTTACCTAGGGAAAATCATTTGAATTTCTGGGGTTTTTTACTATAAAAGAAGGTTGGGTGATATGTTCCCTGTTAAGACTCTTAAGTTTTTAAATATTTTAAATATTTTTTAAATATTTATGTGTTTTAGAAAGAGCATGTGTGTGAGTGGGGGAAGGGGCAGAGGGAGAGAGAGAATCTCAAGCAGACTCCCTACTGAGTGTGGAGACCAGTGTGGGGCTCCATCCGAGGACCCATAAGATCATGACCTGAGTCGAAAGCAAGAGTCAGTTGGCCAACCAACTGAGCCACCCTGGCACCCTTGTGATTCTAAATTTTTAATTCATTCTCATATTTGTTTTAGAAGCAGTGAATGGTGAGCATTCCTTTAATTTTTTATATCTACTTTAATGATCCCTAGAGATACTTGGCCCTTCTGAATTTTTAGAAGGTATAATTTTATTTTATCCTGTAAATGTAGTACCAGGCACATGTGTTTTACATGAAGACTTGCTATGCAACAAAAGCAAAAGGTGTGTTTTTGATGGTTTAGGTGGATCTGAACCCCCCAAATTTAGGCCACCAGTGTCAGATTACGTTCACAAATTTTGGATTGGCAAATTCCTAAGATGTTAAATTACAAATATCTCTCCTTTTTCCTTTTTTCTTCTTTTTCCATTTTCTATAATCTTTCACTACCGAAAGCTATAACCATTGCAAATTAGCAAGCAGGCATTTCAGCGCATACCTTTTTTTTTTAAAGATTTTATTTATTTATTTGACAGAGAGAGAGACAGCCAGCTAGAGAGGGAACACAAGCAGGGGTAGTTGGAGAGGAAGAAGCTCTTCCTAGCGGAGGAGCCTGATGCGGGGCTCGATCCCAGGACTCCAGGATCACACCCTGAGCCGAAGACAGACGCTTAACAACTGAGCCACCCAGGCGCCCCCAGCGAATACCTTCAAACCCCTTGGATAAATCTTTCTCTGCCTGCCCCTTGGTAATGTTAAAAAAATTTTTTTTCAGGTGATTCTAAAGTCCTACTATATAAAAATAAGACTATTATTTACAAATGAACTCACAAGACCAAGGAAAACATAGAGTGGTAAGTATAAGTTGTAGAGTATCTGACAAAAACCAGTACTTTTTGTCCTTGATGTTCATTTTTAAATTATACTTATAAAATCATGGCTTGTGTAATACAGTAATTCTCTCAGTTAATTTTAGATATGTGCAGATGCGTCAAACAGATTTGTATTATGGATGCACTTCCCCTAAATTCTTAGCAAAAATTTACAGCTGTTTTATAGACCTTTAACATTTATGGTTTTAATTATACTTGATAAGCACATTTGAAACACAAACTCAAACACAGTTCTTGTGTGTGTCATTGAAACACATCATTAGTTAAAACAGTTTATAACATTTTTTATAAAAGAACATGCTTAGTTTCTCTACACACTGACACTCTTGTTCTCTGTAAAATGAACTGATAGAAATTTAAAACCAGAAAGAACTTTTAGAAATCCCTTGGTCCTATGCCATCGTCATATTACATGCAAGCAACTAAGCTCAGAGAGGTTAAAGGACTTGTCTAAATTCACATATCTTTCTAGTAGCAAAATTAGTATGACAAAGAACTCAATGTATGAAAGCTCAGGAATAGTGTGTTGCATAGATCTTTTCATTGTTTATAAGGACATCTGTGTTAAGAACGAGAGAATGAGTTCTTTTGATGACTGGTGTCAAAGCTAGAGAATGTCTTATTAACATATACAACAAGTCTACTTTGCAGAATAATCCTCTCATTAACAATGTTTGGTTTAGATTTCATTTTATTATAATCAAATGTAAGATTTGGAGAATATCAAACTCCATTTACAGGAAGTTAAAATGCTATGAACTCTTGAAAAAACTTCTTCCAATAGTCTTCTAAATCTCATTTTCTGAGGCTTTGCAGATTGGTAGTATAGTCCAGTGCAACAGGATTAAACCCAAATCCGAACACACTGTTTAGAGCTAAGTAAGTGGTTTGTTATGTTGTACAGTCTATTACAATTCAGTTATTTTAATAATTTGCTATTTTCAGTATGAACAGTATACATGCACCTAAAACTCTAAATGTGGAATAAGTTTTGACTCTCTATTCTTTAACTGTCTTTATTACTTAATGTAACCTTATTTACACTACCGGGATTAATAGAATAAATTTATCCCTACCACATATAAATAGCTGTCCTTAATATATCAAAAAATGTGTTTGAAAAGATCAAGGCCACTGAATTATTTTAAAATTTGTTCATAGAATTTGCTTACTGTGAGATCCTCCTTTGCACCTATTCTAAATATTGCTTTCTTCCTCTATATAGTAGATAATTACATCATTTGTTCTCTTCTTGTCTCTTTCCAACATTCCTCTGTTTCAATGTTAAAGTCTTAACAGTTAGAGTCTCTGATTTCAAGGAATATTTGAAGTCTAGAGTACAGCAGTGTGACGTATTTATCAATTATTTGCTATGGTATGTAAATTACATGACCATAGTGAGATTTCTGGTAATTATTTTTAATAAATATGGATGCCAAATAGGGATAAGTGACTAAATAAAAGTATTTAACAAAATGGAAACAAACATATTCATAGATTTTTTTCAAGTTTAATATGTGTGTAGGTCTCTTATGTGTGCTATCAAGTATTCAATAACTAGATGAAAATGGAAAGTAATTTTTCTTTCACTATTGAAATATCATGGGTTTTCTATTGTAAATTTCTTTCTAATGGCATTTACTGTCCTTTAGGAATTACTCTCTTTTACATGTTAATTTTTAGGTACTTTTCAAGATTTGTCATCCTTTAAGAAAGGCAAAGTTATGTAACTTAATCACTTGAGAATGAACTGTGGCGTTATGCACATTTTTTGGTAGCTGCTGTCAAAGATGGAGTAATAACACTTTTCCTTTTCCTGCCACCATAAGAAGTGTGGTCACCTCAGGGCAGGCACTGAGTCATACTTCTGGGGCCAGCAGGAAAAGTTTGCTCCATTGGCAGCCACCTGGGTTCTTCATGTTCCATGACAAATGGCAAACTGGCACATGGTGTAACTGAAAAGTTTCTCAAATGTCTAAGTCCCAGAAAAAATTAACATTAAGAAGTGTAAAAACTGAAGTCTATAACTTATTTTGAACCAGTAGATTTGAATTCTTAATTTAGGTATGTTTGTTGTAAAAATTTGTAATTGTGTTTTAACTTAGCTACATTTGTATGATAGCTTGATATTACTTGATATGGTAAAACTAAAGCATCTTTTACAGTAAAGAGCTAAAGAATTGAATCTTGTTTTTATATTTTTTTAATGTGCTAACCAGTCTTAATAACCTAGACAACACTGGACTATGACCTTTCATATTTGTTTCCTATTTGTATACAGCTGTTAATTTAGCCTAGGTAGTAGCTGGACTTCTAATTTAAATGTATATCTAAAGTATTTATACAATTATGAAGAACAGTAATAAAATATTAGGAAGCTTGATCGGTTGCCCAGATAAATATCCATAAAATTTTGAACAACAGAAACTGCTCCCCTTCCACCTACTCAAACAACCTTAAAGCATAAAAGCTATTTTAGAGTATTTTACTAATATGATTGTCAGTATTCATATGATTAAAATAAGCACCTTATAAAAACAAAACCTTTAATTGAATGCCTTCTTTTCAATGTACATCCTCTTATATGTTTATGAAAGTTAATTATATGTCCTTCAAATGAAAGGAAATTTGTTTTAGAGACATTTTCCCCCTCTCTCTTTATAGTCGTACTTGAAACATGTATTTTGCTAATTATAAGAGAGCTATTTCTGTATGTTTAGATAATACTTATATTTACATGTGGCTTGTTTAGTTTTTCATAGTAAAATATGTGTTGCTACATAATTAGGTATTTTTAAAAGTTGTCCTACACATTGGAGCCTACCATAAGAACCTTTTAGGATACTACAGTTTGAGCACCTGGCTGGCTCAGTTGCTGGAGCATGTGACTCTTGATATCAGGTTCATGAGTTTGAGCCCCACTTTGGGCATATAGTTTACTTTAAAAAACAAAAAGGATAGTGCAGTTATTCTTTTCTTTAGGTGATCAGAATGTGCCTATTCTAATTCTGAATTTGGTCAGAATTTTTTATATTGTTTAATCACATTAATTTGAACTCCTGTCATGCCTGAACACCATGACTGTTGTATAAATGACCACCTACAGTAATCTACTCTAGTGGTCATTCTATTACACAAACCACCCCAGTAGTCACTACATTACAATGGGGAAAATGTGGGCTTTGAAGCCAAATACACTTAGATGTCAAGCCAACTATAACACTTTAAATTTCAGCTTTGCTGCTTTCTGGTTTTATGGGTTTGGGCATAGAATAACCTCTTGAGTTTCAGTTTTTTCCATTTTAAAATGAGCAAATAACAACATCTACCTCTTAAAGAGTGCTAAGGTTTGAATGAAGTGATCTGTGTAAAAGCCAAACCTCAGTCATTGGTACTTAGTAAGATCTAAATAAACTTTGGCCATTATTATTACCACAACCAACAGACCTATAAAAGAGGGTTGTAGTCGGGTTGATAATGTATGCAAAGATCATAGGAGGAACTGGAAAAGTATTGGTTATTATTGTTACCACCAGGTGTCATTCTGGCGGCCTACAATTACTATAATTGATGATGAATGTAAATAGATTCTTTTCGAGCCACTCCAATTTAACTTCATTGAAATTACATAATGGAACTGGAGAAAAATAAAAGATTACTGAGAAAATGACTATAGACATAAAGATTGCATGAGCACTCGGTTTATATTAAAGTCAGAATCAAAACTCTGCGAAGAATGGACCACCAACTCAGCATGGCCTTCTCATACAAAAATTTCCGATTATGCGGCTCGTGACTTGATATACTTGGATAACCTTGTTCTAACCATTTAAAAAGCCGTACTTCTGAAATGGAGAACTCCACATATTTCCATTTGGCTATATACAATTTTTTTTTCAGACTTAACCAGCATCTTAGTTTTAGAAGACTTTAAGAATAACACCTGTTATATTTGTGCAATAAATACTTGTCAAATGAATGAAAGAATGAATGAAATCAACCCAGCTATTATTACCCAATCTAAGATAAGGACTACTGTTAAACTTCTGTTTCATATGTAAATTTAGGGACAGGGCCAGGAATATTTTTCTTCTCTTCCTCCCTTTTAAGACCTAAGAAATAGGGGCGCCTGGTGGCTCAGTCATTAAGTGTCTGCCTTAGGCTCAGCAGGGCGTGATCCCGGCATTCTGGAATCAAGCCCCACATCAGGCTCCTCCACTGGGAGCCTGCTTCTTCCTCTCCCTCTCCCCCTGCTTGTGTTCCCTCTCTGGCTGGCTGTCTCTCTCTCTCTCTGTCAAATAAATAAATAAAATCTTTAAAAAAAAAAGACCTAAGAAATATACATTTTTTTAAATTTCAAGAGCAGAGATTTCCCCTTTATATGTTTGTATCGATTAAACATTTTATTGAAAGCTTTTCTTCTGTGAACTAAAAGTTCATAGGCTGTTGCCTGAGTGAAAAACCAGAGCAACATTTATGAAAAAAACATCATTTTTTCAAGATTTTTATTTACGTATTTATTTTAGAGAGCAGGAGAGAGTGCAGGGGGAGGAGCAGAGGGAGAGGTACAGGCAGACTCCGTGCTGAGTGCAGAGCCAGAGCCAGAGCTGGAGCCCGAGTGGGACATGGGGCTTGATGCCACAACCCGGAGATAACGACCTGAGCCAAAATCCAGAGTCGGCTGCTTAACCAACTGAGCCACCCAGGTGCCCCAGAAAACATCGGTTTTAAATGAATACTTTTTCTTAGTTATTTTTGGGCAAATGCCTAAATTTGGAAAATTCATTATGAATGAAAAGAAAGAGAGGAAAGAAACCTTTTAAAACTAATATATGTTTTATCAGTACTTTCTGCCTTAGTTCTTTACAAGTGTTTTGTTGGTACAAGTATGCAAATAAGTTTTCAAATCTTTTAGTTCAGCTTTTTAAAATTTCTATTTATTTGAGAGAAAGAGAGTGAGAGAAAGGAGGAGCAGGGGAGGGGCACAGGAAGAGGCAGAGGGAAAAAACAGGATCCCTGATCAGCTGTGAGCTAGCTGGATGCAGGAATGGATCCCCCCCCCATCCTGGGATCATGACGTGAGCCCAAGGCAGACCTTTAACTGACTGAGTCATCCAGGTGCCTCCTAGTTCTGCTTTTTAACAATACCTTGGGATTGAAGCACGCAGTTATACCTGTTCAAGTTTATTCCTTCTGGCCAAGATGTATCTTTTCTGAGCAGTTATTTATTAAGTTAGGAATTCCATTACAAGCCTGGATGTTAGCAGTACTGATAGTATTAGAATGAGTGAGTTTAAAAAACTGGGTTAAGAAATGATCAGGAAAGGGGTGACTTTCTGGCTCAGTCCAAAGAGCATGTGACTTTTGATCTTGGGGTTGTGAGTTCTAGCCCCACATTGGGTGTATAGATTACTTAAATAAATAAACTTGAAAAAAAGAAATGATCAGAAAAAAGTAAAAAGGCTGGACAGTCCACTAAAAGGATAGTTTTGGAATAGCTGATATTTGTAAAAGACCATAACCTTTTGAGTTTTTATGTTCTGTGGTCAGAGATAGAGGATTTTAAAATTGGAAATAATATATGTTCCTATTTATTGGTATTTATCTAAGTGCAAACATTTAACCAAAATGGTGATGGAATGAGCTACTAAGTAAGATCTGGCTCAGAAATAATTCATTTTGGCCTTTTTTAAAGCCAGACAAATCACTTGTGGGTTCAGGAAGTGTGTTACACAGTAAGAAATATGTTCTTGGTTTTCCTTCTTTTTTTGACCCAGAGCTTCTAAAACCCTTGTAATTTCCTAAGTGATGAGAGTGATAAAGGTGTCTTGTTGAATCAATGAGCTGACTTGGACCACACCTAAGGTTGATAGTGGGTTGCCAATGGAGCCGACCATGTGATTGGAGTGTTGGAACTTTCAGTCCATCCCCCAACTTCTGGGGAAGGAAGAGGGTTTGAGATTGACTTCAACCAACAATGGCCAGTGATTTAATCAATCCTGCCTATGTAATGAAACATCCATAAAAATCTGAAAGGACAGGGTTTAGAGAACTTTCAGGTTTTGAATGCCTGAAGATTTGGGGAAAGTGGCCAGCTCCAAGAGAACAAGGAAGCTCTGTGCCCTTTCCCCATACTCTCTTCTGTGCATCTCTTCCATGTGGCTGTTACTGAGTTGTAATAAAACAGTCATCTCATAAGTAAAATGTTTCCAGAGTTCTGTGAACTGCTCTAGCAAATTAAACCCAGGGGCGATGCATTTGAAGAAGTCTTTTTTTACTCTGATAACAGAAAAGGGCAAAAACATGGCTGCTGCATTTGTGTAGCTTTTTACTGTGACGTCATGTATGGTTGAGCAGGTTTTGCACTGCACAACTCAAGTGTTCTCCGCTAAGTAAAGGAGCTTCATAAAATTTACATTTGCTTATCTAGTAAAATTGAGAAAATCAGAAAAATTATATTTTAGAATGATTTTGTTTATGTTCATATTTAGATTAGGTAATAAATATTTATGCCAAAGGCTGTATTTTAATTTATGATGATATTTAACAGGTTTAATATTTTTAAAGAACACAGTGTTGATATAATTTTTCTATTTTTAATCTAGCAACTAATCCGAAATTTTAATGGCAAATGAGCATATAGATTATACTATAACATTTTACAAATAAAAATACATTTTTTGGTATCCCAGGACATGAAAATAGTTGATCGTTACCTCTTAAATGTTTTATGCTACAATAGAAGGTCATACTAAGATAGTAGACAGTGAAATTTTCATATTTACTTGACAATTTAATTTTTTGTGCTTGGTTTACCATTCTATTTATATTTAGGACATAATTCCTAAATTAATATGTTGAATCCTTAAGCTAATGACTGAGTATACCAATCATCAAACCTATAATTCTATCAAACCTATGAAAAAAAATGAAGAGCCAGGAAAACACTGAAAAAGAAAAATTATTAGGGGACTAGCTTTACCAGACATTAAAATATTATAAAGCTCCTATAATAAAATCAGCATGGTGCTGCCACATGAATAAACAAATATACCAGTAGAATAGAATAGGAAACCTAAACTAGACCCCAGCATATACAGAAATTTACTATATGATAAAGGTAAAATTAGATTCATGTGTTATACCATATACAAGAATAATCTCCAAATGAATTATGAATCTAAATGTAAAAAATGAAACCACACAAGTACTAGAAAGAAACCAGGATTTTAACCTTGGTGTACATTTTTAAAGAAAATTTCCATACAATATGAAAATTTTCTTTTAAAATGGCACATTTCCCCCCTCATTTTGCAGATGTCATAATTGTCAGGTAACAGGCATAATGGAAATCTGTTCTCCTTCAGTATTGTCAATCTTCTAACCCAGTACATGTATTTTCTTTTTTAAAATATCATTACCAAAACTATGAATTCATCCGGATACTACTTACTTACAAATAGACTCATTCCCAATAATCAGTATAGATTTATATACATTAGCAATTCTACCCTCAATTTTTTTAAATGAACTTTTGTATCAGCTTATCTAACAACATGAAATATCAAAGGCAACTCAGATTCCATGATGGTGAGACAGGAAATGTATTTTAAATTCTACTGTGACTATGGCTTATGAGTGTAAAGTTGAATTATAGAGAAAAGGGAATTAACTGGTGATTGGTTTTAGAAGGAGAAACTCCATAAAATTTAAAGAAATCTCACAAATTTAACTTGAAATCTGTTGAATTTTGAAATAAAGCATGATGAATCACTGACTTCTACTTCTGAAAGCAGTTTTATACTATATGTTAACTAACTAGAATGTAAATAAAAATTTGGAAGAAAAAAACTATAAAAAATAGACTGTGGTACATTTTAACTGCTTCTAGAAAATAGCATTATGTAACATACTATTCCACATAGGGTCTTTGTTGGCAGCTTCTATTTTCATAAATAGAAGCATGTAGCAACATGTACATAAAGTCAACTAGATTGCAAGATTAACTTAATTGGTTAAAGAATCAGTTATCACTAACCTTTCACAGAATTTGCTTTGAAAGAACAAAAGACTGATTCTGGGATCCATATGCAAGATCAACAGACTTCTAAAAGAAACAGTGGCTCACTAGAGCTTAGTTTCTTAAAGGAGTAAAGGGAGAAAGAGGGAAGATGAGATTTTTATCAGAAGCTAGGGTTCGTGTGTGCAGTTTGAAAAAGTCCTCTAAGTATCTTTTATCAGAAAAATACTAAATTTTAACTTGGCTCTGTCATTTTCCCCCCTTCTATGGCTACTTGCTTAGGAAGACTTTTTCTATCCCACTATCCTTAAATCTTTTCCTATATTTTGTTCCACTATATTCATTTTTTTAAACTTGAATTTAGCTTTTCAATATCAAAAAAAATTTTAAGTACAATACATAAAGTAGGGGGTCTGACTTTATATTTTTACCAAATGGATACCAGCTGTTCTAACACAACTTATTAGATAGAATAGTCTCTTTTTTCCTCCCATTTAATTTAATTGCCAACTTTATAAAAAATTAAAATGATAAACCTCAATCATGTAAACTAAAATTCACATGGATAGGTCTGTTTATGGATTCTACTTTTGAGTTTCATTTATCTGTTTTCTTTCCATGCAATTAATGTTGCTTTCTAGAACGTTTGTTGCCTGAATGGCAAGCCCCCCCCCACCATATTATAGGTTAATTTGGGGGAAAATTCACATCCCATTCACTATTGGTTCTTCACACCTAGGAATGTATATGTCCTCTATTTACTTGGCTCTTCTTTTACATCCTTCAGTGCAATTTGATAGCTTTTTGATAAATAAATACATTTCTTTTTAGTTTTATTCCTAGGTAGCTTGTTATTTTTATTCCTATTGTCGATGGAATTTTTTTCATTGCATTTTCTATTTGGTTTTGCTGTGAGTAGAGAAGTTATCGTATACTGGTCTGGTATTTGGCCACTTTAATAAACTTGCTTATTAGTCTAATAGTTTTTCAGTTCATTTTCTTGAATTTTCTAAGTAGACAAACATATATATGTTGAAAGTTTTTTCCACTTACTATCTCTAACTCTTCTTTTTCTTTCCTTTTCGTGTTGGCTAGAGCCACTGCTCAATGTAGAATATTCTTGACCTTAGTGGGAATGCTTCTTGAATTTCATTTTTATATTGATCATATGATTATGAATTGTTCTAAATGTGTCTCTACATTTGACAAGGTCTGGTTAATTGATATATTAAGTTTAAATTTGTAATTAAATTTTCTAATTAAAAAAATATCCCATATGTAAATCCTAACAATTGGTTTAGAAAAGTTAGTTTAAAGAAATGATCGTTAATGGTCTCTGAGGCTTAAGGATTTTGCGTCCCATCTTCTAGGAAGCAAATTTATGTTGAGGATGATTTATACATATTTTCACTTAGTTTATCAAGTAACTGGCTTTCAGATTTTATGATAAAAATGTAATTTTAGTTGTAAAACATTTAATTCTATTTTGAGTTGATTTCAGTTTATGTGTATTGATGATATACCATTAACATCATTAGGGCCCCTAACTCTGTGCCCCCATTACTATGTAGAAAGTTTCTGAAAACTGTTTTTTGTATTCCTCTGGAAGTTCATAAAGTAAGCCCCTGAGAGTCAAGTGCAGAGTTGAGACCATTGGACTACTCTCTCACTCCACTCTTTTGTGTCAAGTCTAGAAGAAAGAAGAGATGGGAGTAGGAGAGCCAGTGTCATGTCTTTCTTCAGTTTATAGAAATAGTGATTTGAAGTACAAGCTTGCAATCTTCTTGAGATCTTCTAAGTATGTGAGGAATATTAATTTTATTACCTTGTAAGGCCTGCTTTTAAAAAAGAAAAGGGAAGTGTTGTCTGTGTTATCCTCCATTTTTTTTCTTAATAATCAAAATGTGTAAGAACCATAAGGTGAAAAGTGTCATTGTTTCTGCTTCTCATTGTAACCCTTTTTGATTTTGATACTGTGGCTTTACTAGGTGATAGTCATAGAGTAACTCTGCTCTTTTCCCATTTGATGGACTCTCCCAAGGCTTCTATCTGTGGAACGTGTGTTAGAAATTTATTATTTTCCAAAATAAATCTAAGAGCTGTAAGATATTTTGAAACAAATGTAAAACAGTGTTAACATTGTACTCTTAAAAATGATTAGAAGGTTGAAATGTATGATAGATAAATAAATCTTATATCAGAAAAAATGACCCTAAATTAGGTGTTATTATCTGCCTAAGTTTGAACTAGTTAACCTCAAGGCTGGAATACACTGTATGTGTTGGAGAAAAGGTGTCATAGTAAAGCATTGGGGTGGTTATGATAGACTCACATGGGCCATATTTTGTTCCAGAAAGGACCACTTCCTCCAGGTTAGTTCTGTTCGGCTTCCTGTGGTAGGCTTTTATCATTTTCAGTTTCTTTTCCTTTTTTTCCCCTGTTGCTGTGTTCTTATAAGATATCATCAACTACGTGTCTCTCCTATTCAAGCAAAAATCATTATGGTTGTTTTTTTCTTCCTTTTTGACAAAATTCGAGATTGCCATGAAAGTAATGAAATCAGCTCTTTTTAAATATAATACTTTCCTGGGATGACATGACTCAGTTTTGAATAGAAATGCAAGGTTCCATTTTGAATTCTTTACCTTTTTTTGGCTTACAGCTCTGGGAGGTCAGGATCAAGAGTGCTTTGTTCATAACTAGTGGTGCCCAAAACTTTCACAGGAACTTAAAGTTGCCTTTATCATTATTGAATGAATCACACTCTTCCAAAATTACTTTTAATCTGTGATGCTGTAACTAAAGAGAATGTGTTTCGTAGGAGGCTGCTGACAATGAAAAGTAATTGTAGGTTTTCTTGCATTGTTATATATTTTAGTATATTTCATGTTTTCTTTATTCAAATGTGAAATTCTTATTCACTCTAGGTTCCTTCAAAAATTTTTCCTTTTCTGGAATTAAATAGCCTGCTGTTTAAAGTTACGAATAACAAACTATTGCCTTTGGGAAAGGAGCCGTTTTAACTCAACTGTAAAATTAAAACAGACAATATTAATCTTTCTCTTACACACTTGGAAATATCCACCAATATTTTTATATCTTTCACTAGCATTATTTGTAATGTTTATTACAATTAGTTTTACTTTTTATAACATTTGGAAAACAGTGAGTGAAATAGTTCTTAGTTTGTGGCTACTCAAGATGACTCTTGGTAAGTGCTTAGTTCCTTTCACAGGTTGATTTACAGCTGTCTGGAATACAGGTCTGTGTTGCAGTCAATGGTGGTACATTTATACATAGGCAAATCTTGAATCCCTTGAGGTCTTTCCATTGAAATTCACCAATGGAGAGACTTGAGATTGAAGTAAAAGCTTGATAAAAGATTGTTTGCACAGCTGCTTTCAGGCAGAGTCCTGAGTCTTATAGAAGGGTGAGTGAGTATGCTCTTGTTGTCCTAGCTCAGAAGTTTTGGGGTAGCAAATAAAATTTGCTAAAATTTGGCGTAATAAAAAGTCATTATATGTGTCGGGGTTTTGCCCTTGCCCTAACCTCCCCAACCCCCACATTCTTTTTGTTCTTTCTTGGTCTCCTTTCCCTAGAAGAGCTCATTATTTATTCTTTGTGTCTTGTGAAGGTAATTTTTTAAAAACTGTCTTCTTATATCTAGTGATCTTAAATTATGTTTCATGTTAGACAGTTTTTAAATTCTGAGAACAGAGTGAAGATGATGTCCATGTCTTTTTTTCTTCTTATAAACTTCTGTCTTTGAAATTAGGCTTTTGAGCAGTAATTTCATCAGGAGAATCACAATGACATTAACCTCAATTAACTGTTGGATTGCCAACAATATGAATCTAGGATTAAATTATGACTTGGAACTTTGCAAATGTCATCTAAAAGTTAATTCTTAAATTCCTGGCAAGCACTTGCACTCTGCTAAGAAACAGATGTTATGGAGGTTAATTTGTGACTAAAGAAGCAATGTTGTCTCTGCAGTAGGAATGAGTGCAAGATTTTTCTAAAAGTGGGCCTGTCACACTGTTAGACACAGTACTCGTCAAGGCCCTGAAGTCCTTCCTTACCCATTTTTTCTGATTCGTATGTATGTATGTAGGACTTTTTTCCTCCTTTCTAATTTTCCAGTATTTCTGATTCTGACCCACGTGAAGGAATTTGTGGAGTCTGAAGGGAATACAGGGAAAGCAGTGCTTACTGATACCGTTGTCCAGTCTGGTAAAAGGAGAAACCATACTTTCTAACAGACTGTGATTGCATTAGAATGCTATCATAATGAAGGAGAATTTTACTGAGCAGAGAGGAATTATGAGCAATATTAGCAGATTCTCATATTTTAGGAGCTTAATGATACAGAACATGCGTTTGTATTGTTTGTGGTTTCTTTTCCTTTATTTTTGAAAAACTTCCACTGCACTCTTTTGTAATTGATAACAGTTGTTATGGATGAGACTAATTGTACTCTTTTAGCCTGATGAATTTCTCCATGGACTTAACATTTTGAAAAATTAGGAAGTTTTCTAAATATACATCCTTAAAACATGCAATTAAAAATTTATTTAAATAAACATAATTACAATTAGTTTGGAATAGCCTTTTTTCTTTCCACTTAGTTAAAATAATACGTCTAGCTTATAGTGTGAGAAATTTGTTTCTTTGTGGTTTATAAATTTATGATGAATATTAGTTGATCCTTGGATATCATTATAAATGTGTTTCCAAATTGGGACTGGTAAGCCCATGAAAAACATGACTAGATATTTTGCAACATAAACCTACTGTGTCTATGTGTATTATCAGTCATCGTGATTGTCCTGTTTGATGAAGACCTCATCACTTGTCGAAAAAAATCAAGTCTCTTTCTGCCTCTGACAAGCATTGCTCTGGTAATGGCCATTGTTACTTGGGAGCTTGTTAGAAATACAAAATCTCAGGCCCCATGCCAGACCAACTGAATCAGAATCCATATTTTTTTTAAAGATTTTTATTTCTTTATTTGAGAGAGAGAGAGCACACACGTGAGCAAGCAAGTGATCCAGTGTGCATGCCTGAGCACAAGTGGGGGCAGAGGGGGAGGGAGAGGGACAAGCTGACTCTGACCTAAGCTGAGCCAGGAGCCCAAGCCTGGCTCCATCTCGGGATCCTCAACTGACTGAGCCACCCAGGGGCTCCAAGAATCTACATTTTAATCAGAACCTCAGATGTTTTGTGTGCACATGAAATTTGAGAAGCAGTGAAAAACTGACATTGTTTTGAATTATAATTATTAGAATTATTTTGAAGCGGTCTCAGGAATATTAGGGGAAAAAGTCAGCCCCTCCAAGTAGCCTATTTCTCTAGGTCAAGTCAAATTTACATCATAGACTCATAAAAATTATTTGGCTTTTAATACAACTATATATGCTGTTACATACTGATTTAATGAAGGAAAATGAGTATGAAATTCAATACCACCATATGTTTCCATTAGACAACCTAGAAATGGCTGTGGAATAAATGTAGGATTCTTTTTATCTTGAAAGTAAATCCTTATGAATACATTTTTCTTAAAGATTTATTTATTTTCGAGAGAGAGAGAGAGCACACATGTGCATGAGGACACACAGGGAGGAGGGGCAGAAGGAGAGAGAGAGAGAAAATCTCCAAGCAGACTCCCTGCTGAGCATGGAGCCTGCCTCTGGGTTTGATCTCACAACCCTGAGATCATGACCTGAGCCAAAACCAAGAGTTGGACACTCAACCCACCCAGGCGCCCCAAATTCTTATGAATACATTTTTGCTTTGTGTTAGGTCAAAATTCATACCTTTATTATAATTTTAATATTAATTAAAACTAAGTGATATAAAAACATTAGATGGAAGATACATGTTGACTGAAAATTAAATTGAGCATATTTTAGAACCTGTTTTAGGAGGCATAAATATTTTTAAACACCTAAGGTTTCTTTTTTGCTTGACCCTATGATATTATTGAGTAGTTAATAATGCTGACCTTGATTTAGAGTGGGAAAGTGTGTATCTCTGTGCACGTGTGCATGTGTGTACGTGTGTAACAGTGAAGGAGGCTCCAAACAGTGGATATGAAACGCTGAAAAAGATTTGTATTAAGGGACAATCGTAGAAGATGTGTTGAGATTAGGTTTAATAGTGGATGGTACCTTTTGTTCCTTCAGTTACTTTTATGCTATAGTTTTCTTTTGTAGAAGTTATTTCAGTCAGAATTCATGAGTTGCATATGTCTGAATTAAAATGATCAGGTGTAACTTGTAAAAGCAGTTTTTATCTATTAGTATACTGTTTTCTAAAATCGCCGATTTAAAAGATGTTTCTACCTTCTTTTCACATTTTCCTATTGATTTTTAAAGATTTTTTAAATTAACATATAATGTATTATTTGTTTCAGGGGTACAGGTCTATGATTCATCAGTCTTACTGATTTTTATTTGTTATTCAGGAGACTGTGGATTTAGTTTTAAACAGCATAGGTTCTGCTTGTAGGTTTTTTCCTAACCTTCTTTTACCAGGAAGGGAGTAAGAGTGGTGTAGATCAGCACAGAGGAATCACATGGGCAATAAAAGGACATGTTTGGGAAAGCTGTATGCTTCAACTCACATAGATGAAATGGCAGACAAAGTGAAGATGCTGAGCAGAGAAAGGAGTTCTTGCCAAGGATGATCCTTCCTTTGGCAAAAGGCAGACTGGCCACAAGTCACTGTTCTACACATTGAAGCCAGAGAGCTTTTTAGAACACAAGTCTGAACACAACCTTCAATCATGCTGGCTTTTTTTTTCATAATTATTTTTATTTAATGATGTTAATTTTTTATGATATGTTAGTCACTATACAGTACATCATTAGCTTTTTCAGTACCCCACAATCCATCCTGTCTCCTACCCCTGTGTCTTTGCTGTTTTCAGAGTCTAATGCTCTTCCCTCCCTCTTTGCCTTACTAACTCCCACTCCTCCATACCTCAATTCTTGCCACACTTTTCCCAGAAAACCTACTATTGACCTGTTCCATTTGGTCAAATCCCCCAATTATAGGCTTTTGGAACACCATGCACAGGTACCTTTCCTTCCCTTCGATTTGCTTGTGTGACTTTTTATTCACTGTACTTCTTTCCCAGTCAAGAGTAGCTCAGTGAAGGAAGAGACCATGTCTGTCTCTGCTTGCTGTTTTATTCATACTCCTTAGATTAATGCTTATTTCATAACTAGGCATTTGATAAATATTTGTTGAGTGAATAAATGGAAGTTGATATCAGGAATTGCAAAAGCACTGGGGTAGAGATCCTGATATAGGGGACAAGAAGAGGGGAGGGATTCCATAGCTCAGCAAGCTAGCTGTAAGATTTGAAAGTCACGTAGAGGTCTGTGCTGTGGTGGAAGTATAAGGAATGGACAGTTACTGAATTAGGAAGCTGATTTAAATCTGAAGAAATCATGAGTACAAGGAAAGACAGGGGCTGAGATAAACCAAGATTAGATGTGTCTCCAGAAGAAAAGTTGGGTCAGGAAGTTTTCCCCTTTTCAATGGCACGACTCCAGGGTTGTCCCCACCACCAACTCTATGTCCTCCCACCCCATACGAGAGACAGCCCCCTTCTTCCCATGGGCATATCCTCCCTGTAGGAAGGGACTCTGTCCCAGCATTCAGACAAGGATGACTGATTAATTCTTTGTACTACTATTCCTTCAAATTTATCTGGATGGCATTTGAATACAAAATTCTCTTTTTCCCCTCTTGGTGTATTTAATGTATGATTTTTTATAAAATCTAAAATTTACACATTGCTGAAAAATTTTTTTGGCATGTCTTAATGTTCAACAATGTTGTTTAGATATTAAATGAAAACAGTAAAAAAAGATGGCAGCTGTATTAATAAGTCCCATTGTGATCCCACTAACATTGTGATTAGGCAAATTATTACTATTTTTTTAAGTGGGGTCTATGCCCAATGTGGGGCTTGAACTCCACCCCAAGATCAAGAGTTGCATGCTCTACAATTAAGCCAGCCAGGCGCCCTTAGGCAAATTATTTTTCATGATGAATTAGCTTGGGTGAGATATCATATTTATCAGTTTCATGTAAGATTTACTGAATTTAGTAAATCATTGGTTTTGATGGTTTCTCATAGTCAATAAAAAGGAATGTTGTGTTTCTGTTAAAGAAATTTGATTACACCTGGACATAGCACATATAATCCTATATAAAATAGTAATTTATACCTGTGGTGTTCATAATACCTAAGTCTAAGTAAAATTTGAAAGTAGGAAATTAAGCTACTTAATTAACTTATATTTTTCTCATTGTGGTAAAATATTAATAGTTTACTATTTTTACCATTAAAATTTTAATTATAAAGTACACATAACATTGAATTTATTATCAGTACTTTTCAAGTGTATAGTTCAATGATGTTTAAGTGTATTCACATGGTTGTGCTACCGTCACCACCTTCTATCCACAGAACTCTCTTCATCTTGCAAAACTGAAACTCTGTACCCTTTAAACACTAACTCCCCATTTCCCCTGGCAGCCACCATTCTACTTTATGCCTTTATGAATTCCAGGTACCTCATGTAAGTGGAATCATACACTATTTGCCTTTTTTTGTGACTTATTATTTCAGTTAGTATAATGACTTCACGGTTCGTCTGTGTTACAGCATGTGTGAAAATTTTCTAACTTTTTAAGACTGAATAATATTCCATTATATCTATATACACACACATACACACTATGTGTTGTTTGTCCATTCATCTGTCTGTGGACACTTGGGGTGATTCCTTTTGGCTGTTGTGAATAATGCTGCTGTGAACATGGGTGTACAGATATGTTTTCAAGACCTTGCTTTCAGTTCTTTTGGATATATATCCAGAAGTGGAATTGCTGGATCATATGGTAATCCTGTTTTTAAATTTTTGTTTTAAGTAACTGTACCATACTGTTTTTTTATAGCAGCTGCACCATTTTACATTCCCACTAACACTGTTTAAGAGCTCCAGTCTGTTCACTTCCTTGCTAATGCTTGTTATTTTCTGGAGTATTTTCTTTTTTGGGGGCATGTTTGTTGTTGTTTGGATAGTAGCCATCCTAATGGGTGTGAGGTGGTATCTCATTATGATTTTGACTTGAATTTCCTTAATGATTAGTGATGTTGAGCATCTTTTCATGGGCTTATTGGTCATCTGTATATGTTCTTTGGAGAAATATCTACATAAGATTTTTTGCCATTTTTAGTTCAGTTGTTTGTTTTCATTGCTGTTGAAATTAAATTACAGGAATTCTTAATGTATTCTCAATATTAATCCCATGTCAGATTTATGATTTGCAAATATTTTTTCCCATTCTGTGGGTTGCCTTTTTCTCTGTTTGTTAAAGATTTTATTTATTTATTTGTTTGACACAGAGAGAGAGTGAGTACGAGCAGGGGGAGCGGCCTGCAGTGGGATAGGAAGAAGCAGGCTCCCTGCTGAGCAAGGAGCCGAATGCGGGGCTCCATCCCAGGACCCTAGGATCAGGACCTGAGCCGAAGGCAGATACTTCACTGACTGAGCTACCCAAGTGCCCCATTTTTCTCTGTTTATAGTGTCCTTTACTGGACAAAAGTTTTTAACTTTGATAAAGTCCATTTTATCTATTTTGTTTGTTTCCTGTGATGTACTTTTTAAAGTCAAAATCTATAAACATGCTTTTCAAGATATGAAGTATGGCAGGGGCGCCCGGGTGGCTCAGTCATTAAGCATCTGCCTTCAGCTCCGGTCATGATCCCAGGGTCCTGGGATCGAGCCCTGCATGGGGCTCCCTGCTCTGTGGTAGCCTGCTTCTTCCTCTCCCACTGCTGCTGCTTGTGTTCCCTCTCTTGCTGGCTGTCTCTCTCTGTCAAATAAATAAATAAAATCTTTTTAAAAAAAAGATATGAAGTATGGCAATATGTGTCTTTCATTTTGTATTTTTATAAGTAGGCTCCATGACCAACCCGGGGGGCTTGAACTCATGACTCTGAGATCAGGAGTCACATGCTCCACCAACCAAACCAGCCGGTACCCCAGGAGTCTTTCATTTTAAATTGTCATTATATTGAATAAACATATAGTATGCATTTCCAAAACATTTTAGGCACCTTTTGACAAACTATCAGTTTTCCAAGATAATTCAAATACAACTCACCTATTTATTTCTTACCATTATATAAGAAAAATCCTGCTAGCTATTTTCTCCATAGAATTATAACCTCTGTTGACGAATTGTAACCTCTTTAAAGCCAGTAAATACAAATATTTTTATGATAAGTTGTTATTTGGTATACAATATAATATAATTTTGGGGAAAAATATGTTTCAGCATTGCTGTAAGAAGTACTCCAATGGGAACTTGTGGTTGTATTTATTGAAACTGTTTATTGAAGGCAGTGTTCGTTATATCACACAAGGACTTTTTTTCCCTTAAGAAATCTTTTTTTCTGGTTTTAGGATCAGAAATAGATGAGTTTCTCTGAAAAACTGGCTTGCTTTTATCTAATGAATGTTTTTAACTATGTACCTAAGGCTGTTTCCATCTTTATCAGCTTCTAGATAATTCACAGCCAGTGTTCTAGCTCTTCCCACACTTTAGCAAGTGTCATGTTCTTCATTGGTATGAATTTCTTATATTACCATTATTTCTGGCTCCAATTTTATGACTAATGGTATTTTCCTTTATAGTTTTCTCACCTACTTTTAATTTGTCTTACCTTTCTGAATTGTGCATGGGTGGGTATACAAACAACAAATTTAAATCCATTTTGATACAAAGTGTAATTTAAATATGTGTTCTTTTTTATTTTTTTTTAAGATTTTATTTATTTGACAGAGAGAGAGGCAGCGAGAGAGGGAACACAAGCAGGGGGAGTGGGAGAGGGAGAAGCAGGCTTCCCGCTGAGCCAGGAGCCCGATGCAATGTGGGGCTCGATCCCAGGACCCTGAGATCATGACCTGAGTCGAAGGCAGATGCTTAACGACTGAGCCACCCAGGCGCCCCTAAACACATGTTCTTTAAAACAATGTATTTAAAGTTTTAAATGGAAAAAGAAAAAATATTTTTGGCATAGCATCTTTTGGTATGGTACAGATGATCAGTTTGGGAACAGCCCTTTTGAGGATTGAAAACAACCCTTTCCACCCTTCACCAACTTACTCTAATTTAGTTTAGGCTTTAAGGACAGGGATTTGGAGTCAGGTGAACTTGAGTTTAGACTTTGCCTTTCTATTTATTAAGCTGTGGGATCCTGGGTATGGTCTCTAAATCTCAATTTTTTATCTGTAAAATCAAGATAACAATATGTAATTCGTAAGATTGTTCTAAGGATTAAATGAGAAAATATTTGTGAAGTGCTTGAAACAGTGCTTGGCACATGGTGAGCACAAAAAATAAATGAAAGGTATTACTGTTGATCAGCATCAATTCTTCCATTTGGAAATAATGGAAGATTATTGCCAGCTTAGCATTTTTCTAAAAAAATCAGGACACAGTAAATCAGAAAAGACCCAGAAGAAAATTGTCCTTCTTTTCTCTATTTTATTTGGTTTGATTAGGAATCCTCATGAAAAGAAATCATATACTATTTGTTGTAGAACAACCACTTGCTTGTTGGAAAAGGGCAACTGAAGGATGGCATTGAGGAACATAGGAAGAGTTCTCGAGTGAGGTGTAGTGCATGATTTCAGTGACATCTAAAAACCGTATGCAGTGTTCCTCCTTTCATTCGTTTTAATGCAGCCCCAGATCATATGTCAACTGGGTACTGTACACTGTGTTCAATTCATCCGGGTATATTAGTGTGGAATTCGGTCCTTGGTAGTTTTTTTAGAGTGGAGGAGGGGCAGAGGGAGAGGGACAGAGAATCTCAAGCAGGTGACACGCCCAGCATGAGCCCAATGTGGGGCTTGATCTCATCATGACCTGATCGGAAATCAAGAGTCGGACGCTTGACTGACTGAGCCACCCAGGCCCCCCAGGCCTTGGTAGTTTTAAATAATTTTTTTTATGTAGGTTTGGAAGAGTATGATTTTATTAGCCACTGTCCTATGTTATCCCTTCTTCATTTTAGTAACTGTATGTTTCAGTCAAGCTCCATTTACTTTTTTGCGAATGTGTAAATCCGCTTTATTGTTAAGATATATTTTTTCAGTCTTGAAATAGTCTGATGTAGTCAAAATAAATTGAACTTCAGAATCCTCTGGGCCTAGATTTTAGTCCTTGCTCTGCCAGTCAGTTACTTACCGTGTAGATTTAGGAAGCTACTTAATTTCACAAAGGTTTTGTTCCTTCATGTCTAAAATTGATACAACAAGAGTCCCTTTGACCTGACATGACACCTCCCTATCCACTCTCCAGTCTTCACCAATACCGCATAATCTCCCCAAAAAAAATATTCCACATGCAAGCCCTCCACTTTCTCACCCATCAACTCTATGTCCTGTCTGACTTCTATTTCTATCATTATAATACTCTCTGGTTAAAGTCACCGATAACTCCTAATTGTCAAATTCAGAGTGGGCTTTGAATAGTAGTAATCGGACCCATAGATTGGAGTTTTTTTGTTTTTTGTTTTTGTTTTGTTTTTGTTTTGCCTTTGTTTTGTTTTTTGGCTTTTGGGTTTTTTTTTTTTTACCACAGTCCTTTACTGCCAGTCTTGAAACATTTTCTTCCATTGGCTTCCATGACATCACCCTTTCTTCATTTTTTTTTCATTGCTCTCTGGCTGCACTTAGTTTTCTTTGTAGGTTTGCCTGTAACAAGCCTTTCCATTTTGGGGTTTCTTAAAGTTCAGTTCTAAATCCTCTTTTTTGCTCTACTCATTTCCCCTATTTTGTCTCAGTAACACTCATGGCTTCAATTTTCTACCTAGATACCAGGGACTTTCAAATATATTTCTCCAGAGCAGACCATTATTTTTGACTGGCTACTCAACATTGCTACCTCAAAGGAACTGTAATCTCAGTGTGTCCAGAAGAGAGCCAGCAACCCTAAACTACTTATGCGGTGTTTTCATTGTCTCTGAATAATGCCACCATTAATCCATTTCTGTAATCCAGAAATATAGGCATCATCTTCCTTTCCATGGCCAGCCCTCCATCACATCTAATCCAGCATCAACTCCTGCATGTTTTGTCTTCTTTCCAGTCTTTTCCTTTCCTGCCATCATTCTTGGGCAGATTACTAGCATTTGATAAATACATTATTTCAAATGTCACCCAACCTGCCTGCCTCTCTTGGCAGCCTCCAATTCATTTACTATACTACAGCTGGAGTAGTGTTCACAAAACATAGAACACTTTTAATGCTGCCTCTTTCAAATCCTTTGATACCTTCTCATTGCTCTTGGGTCACACTGCATCATCTTGCCCCTGGCCTATCATTCTAACCCTATCCTGTTCCATTCTTTTGTCTCTGTATTTCAGTCACACAAAATTCTTTCAGTTTTTCCAACGTACAGTGTTCCTTTTTGTAGCACAGGGTCTTTGCATATGTTGTTTCTTTTGCCTGCATTGTCCACTCCTCCTCTTTGCCTACTTAACAATCTTTAAGCTTATGAATCATAATGTAATCATCGATTCCTCAAGTAAGTCTTCCATTCCTGACTTGTCATCTCAGCATAGTTTCTCACAGCACATCATTTTTTTCCTTCATAACAGTTATTGTGGCCTGTATTTATACATCTGTTTTGTCAATTAAATGATTAATGGTCATCTTCAGTATTATAAACTCCATAAAGTCGATGGCCATGTCAGTCTTTGCTCAGCATTTGATTCCCAGTGCTTAGCACATAGTAATCACCTCTAAATATCGTTTAAATGAAGGACTGACTGATTATGTATCAGATGCTCTCTGTGCTCAGTGCTGTATGAAGGAGTCAGTGATGCTACCCTTCAGGGTTCCCTAATCTGTTGGGGGAGGGAAATAAGACGCTAATACAAAGATTATAACAAAACAGCATGAGTAATAAGTACCATAGGCGTAAAATCCATAGATACAAAGAGAAGAGAGATCCATCTGATTTAATGATCAAGACCTGATAGGATTTCAATAACTAAATATGTAGAATATGCAAATATTATTCTGGGTAATAGGAATAATCACATTAAGGAAATAGTTGAGTTGTTCAATTTGGATACAGCATACAATATATGAACGTGTAAGAGAGAATGTCAGAAAAGTAGTTTGGGGCCTGAATTTGGAGGTTCTTGAATGCTGGAATGAAAGATGTAAGGCTTAGATGGCCTTAAGCTTCCTTACACATACCAAAAGAAAAAAAAAGATCATCTATTAAGTTGTAAAATAAAAGACATCACTAATCTCTAGGTTTGCAACTAATTCCTTATGCTTGGTCTACCTGTGATTCTTATTAAAGTCATCTTTCTGTTAATAAAATATTCTTAGCAAAGACTGCGAAGACTAGCAAAGAAATAAATAGTTTCGGTGTTACTTAAAACTATGTGAAATGGACTGTTAATTTGAGGGAGAAAATGTTATCTTTGAAAAATGTTGTATATGAATTCTTAAGTATATAATAGCTTTAAGCTTCATGATAAAACCAGTCTTTGTTTACTGAACATGTCATTAAAATCATTTTAGACTTTGTTTTTAGAAATTAAAAGATGAAAGTGCAGAATAATTGCATAATATTTAGAGTTTATTTCATGTTTACTTTAAAAGAATTTAAAAGACTGTAAGCGGGGTACCTGGGTGGCTCCTTTGGTTAAGTGTCTGCCTTTGTTCTGCTCAGGTCATGATCTCAGGGGCCTGGGGTCCAGCCCCTTGTCAGGCTCCATGCTCAGCTGGGAGTTTGCTTCTCCCTCTGCCTCTGCCACCTGCCCCCCCCCCATGCTCGCTCTCTCTTTCTCTCTCTCAAATAAATAAAGAAAATCTTAAAAAAAAAAAAAAAAAGCTTGTCAGCTGTCCTAAAATTCACTTTAAGAAAAACTGCTTGTCCAGCTGCTTTACCACATTCTGGATACAAAACTTTAAAAATTAAAAATTATAAAACCATTCAAACATTGTTTCATGTGATGTGCATTTTAAGGTTGCTATGTCAGATTACCATGTTATCACTATTTTAAAACTGAGCAGTTTTAAGGTCTTGATAGTATGTCCGTGGGTTACTTTGTCCTCATTAGTTGACCTTGATATAGTGTATCACTGGATATGTTTCAAGGACTTTTTGGTGAATATTCTGATTTGATATGTCATAACAAAAACTTAATTTTTATGTAATCAAATATATCTATCTTTTTCTTTATGGTTTCTGGCTCTGGTTTGATACAAAACCTAGATTTTTTCTCTTTTTATTTTTTTAACATTAAAACTTGAATCTGTTAGGTGGTTGGCACTGTCTCCACGTTTTAGTGCTGATTAAGTTTTCTTCTTTACTTTTGCTTTCTTTTGGTCACTTTGTACGGAGGGGAGTTTTAAACCAGATATTTCTTGGAAATTCATTTTGAAGTTGCCTAGCATTTAAAATCTACTCTTGTTTAAAATGAAGAACTAGAAACAGATTGTAAGAAACCTGAATTATTTTGTGAAATGGAACAGTTGCATATTGTTACCCAGTCAAGATTTTTTTTTTAGTCTCTTAAAGACAACATTAAATTGTTAGAGAAAAAAAGTAGGTCTGAGAAGAGGAGAAAGGATGACGATCAGCATAGTGAGGCTTGGGCTTCTTAGAAGTCTTCCAAAGACCACAGGCAGTGATTGGTTTTCTAATGGATCAGTCTACACACATTGTATCCTATACAGCTTCTTAGGGAGAATTCTGTTTATAGCCTTTCAGCTCTGTCAATCAGCAGAGCAAAGGAGTCTTTTCATAGGTAGTTGAATGCATTAGTGTACACTGCTCCAAACTTAGTAGGCGCTTAACAAATAGTTGCTGAATGGAATGCTGGAAACACTGTTCTCTGGTCTGGGTCTTTTATATCAAACACCATGAGAAAACATTAGAAGGAAAATTTTTCAATGAAATTTTGAATTTAATAGTATTTTCCAAATGTTTGTTGCCTGTAATTCATTTGTAACTAAAAAAATTTTTTTTAATTAACAGAATAAAATGGAGTTTTTCGGTATTAAAGTTGTAACCGTTTTAACACACGTATAGAATTATGTCACCAGCACACCACAGTCATGATACAAAACAGTTTTATCAACCCCAAAAAAACTCCCTCCTGCTGCTTAGCCTCTTCACATTCCCAATCCCTGGCAACTACCAATCTGTTTTCTGTTGCTATAGTTTTGCCTTTTTTCAGTATGTAGTATAAATGGAATCATTCAATAACTTCTTTCAGAGTTGCCATTTTCACTTAGCATAATACCTTTGAGATCCATCCACATTGTGTGTATATCAGTAGTTCCCTTTTTATTACTGAGTAGTATTTCATGGTATGGATACCCCACAGTTGGTCATTCTTGTTCATGTTGTTTCTCAGTCGTTAAAACAGACACTGCCTTTTTTGTTGTTGTTGGAATTCAGAATTGTGTAGTGGCATAGATGTTTTTGAAGAAAACTTTTCCTTATTATTTTTTTGGTTGAACAAAATATAAACTGGAATATAATCAAAAGCACAGCAAAGAGTAAATACACTTTTACTTACTAAGTAAGAGTGATGGGCAGCTCATCTCTGAATTAAAGCAAGAATTTATAAGGCTATATCATCCAAGAACTATATGGAAATTGTTAAACAGGGGCACCTGGGTGGCTCAGTTGTTAAGTGTCTGTCTTCGGCTCAGGTCATGATCCCAGGGTCTTGGGATCGAGCCCTGTATCGGGCTCCCTGCTTCCCTGGGAGCCTGCTTCTTCCTCTCCCACTCCCCCTGCTTGTGTTCCCTCTCTCGCTGGCTGTCTCTCTCTCTCTCTCTCTCTGTCAAATAAATAAAATCTTAAAAAAAAGAAATTGTTAAACAAATTTTTAACTACATAGGTTCTAGAGTAAAATCTCGTTTTTCTAGAATACTTCAGGAATTTGTTTTATTAAATATTCTGGGTATCTGTTAAATAGTTTGCATAATTACATAGGTTAGCCAATAATTAGAATACAGTAAAGTCATTTAGTGCCAAAATGCTATTGAATATGACTTCATCCTTTTCAGATGGCTTAGGAAGTATCACAGGATCTTAAATAGGAATTATCTTTGCTAGATCATTTATCATTATATATTATCCTGTGCATAGAAGAAAAGCATTTTTATAAGAGCTTTCTGGCTGTTTGTAACATAGAAAATGCTTTTATTGTCTGTAGTGTTGTTGCAGTTAATACACAAATGCCAACTGACAAAAACATACAAGACCCCTTCCCCCCAAAAAGCCTTAAAAATTAAAAAAGATTTTTGAATTTTAACCTCTTGGCAGGAAGACTCCTTGACATTTTTGAATTGGGAAATGGCTTTATCAAAGAGTGTTTTTAGAGATCTGACAGTGATAGACTGGACAGACTGATGCCAGAGGGGAGCAGATGGGCATCAGGGCAGGCTGTACAGCATGAGTAAGCTGGTGACAATGAAATCAGAAATGAAAGGACAGAGAAAAAGAAAGAGCTATTTTGAATGAAGAAATTATGTTCCTCACTAACTGACAGGATAAGAGATTAAATTGGGGAATCATCTAAGATGGTTCTGAGACTAGAAAAACGGTGGTAGAAATAGAGAAATAGCTTGCTTAGGGAGACTGAGATTGTAAATGAGGCAGTTGAGTCTGGTGTGATTTTGGTCATTGGTGATCTTGGAAAAAAGCAGTGTCAGTGAAATAAGGGGACTGAAAACTACATTAAAATTAAGCCCTTCTGCCTCGAATTATCATTCATGTACTTGAGTCCAGCAAAAGGATATTGGATTAATATGTGTTCATTTTAATTTCCTGACCTTATTTTGCAGAAGGGACAGAGGTCCTCACAAATCATCACTTGTTGATCTTTGTTCTTCACAGTAAATAGTGACAACAGAACTCTAACAAATGAATTTAAATTTTTATTTTTTGCTTTAAATATCATAGTGTTCTGTTTATAGATAAGAGCACATGTATTATGTATAAAATGGTGTATAAAGTAAAATTTCTTGGAGTAGGGATAGAGTCATCTTCCTAATACCATTTTAAGTGGGTTTTTAAGATTTTGAACATTAGGGCACCTGGGTGGCTCAGTTGGTTAAGCGTCCAACTCTTGGTTTCAGCTCAGGTCATGTTCTCCCAGGCCTGGGATCCAGCCCTAAGCCAGGCTCCGCACTCTGCACTGAGTTTCAGATTCTTTCTCCTTCCCCCTGTACCTCTCCCCGCTCACACATGGTTTCTCTCTCTCTCAAATAAATAAATAAAATCTTTTTTTAAAAAAGAGATTTTGAACATTAAATATAATAATTTGCACGTTTCATAACTACTTCCACTTATAGTGGCTTAATTTATTTTACTCCATCTTTTGTAATACTGTTGATTTACTGGAAATCTGTGCATCCTTAGGACATCTCTCAAATGTCATCATTTTGTAAATGTTTCATTATTTTTGGAACATCTTTCTAGATCCATGATTATGTTCGTTCCTCTTCCCTGCAGATGGTGGAAAGCAGTATAATTCACTGAAAAAGTCAGACACATGTCATAGTAATGATTTCAAGATTTCTTTTTAATTGTTTTAAGGCATGGTTTTAGACAAAATAATGCATATAGTTTGTTTAATGTTTTCTTGTGACAAAAGTGCACAATTTTCTTCATGATACATTTGTGTGGTTTTTAGAGTATGGATCAAAATTTATTTTCTGTATGTTTTCTTAATAGCAATTTGTAAGTGGAGGTTATAAACTTGACATAATGATTTAGAACGTAGATCAACTTAGGGTAAAATTTGGTGGAAAGTAAAGATAATATAGGCCACATTAGAGCTCTAAAAAAAAGAGGTAATAACACTTTTAAAATCTAGTGTATATTTGTTTCCATTTTATCTATTGAATAAATGTTACTGTGTTGAAGTCTAGTCATAATCACTAAAGAATTTCTCATTCTTGAAAATGGGACAGCTCTACTTTAAATAAAATAGTGTATGAGTGAGTTTGGCAGTTTTCATTGTTACATGTATGCTATGTAGATCCTAGAATCATGAAGTCGGGCCCTTAGCCTATATTATAACGTATTCACTTTTGCAATTTTTGTAGATGGCTTTTTGCATCATATTTTCTCTATATACACATTTGAGATGTTGATTTTGACCTTTCAGTCAAAACAACAACTCTAAAATATTATAAGGTTATTTATTATTTGTAATTCAGGTAAGAAAAAATGTATGTAAAAGCACCTTATAATTCATAAATATACCTTTTGACACAGTGACATTATTATAATTGTATTATAATATCCTAGCTGTATATTTGCCATATATTTTACATTTTAAATATAGGAGCCAAGATACTTCCTCTATTATGGGGTAAGACACCTTGATAGTTAAATTAGGTGCCAATTAATGAGATCTCTCCCTTATTTCTTCTCCGCCACATATTATGTAACTTGTTCTGTAACCTTACTAATGATGCTGGTGGCATTGGTGCTCTCAAAGATCCTTTATCATTCCTTTATATAGAAGAATCATAAGAAAAATAACTCAATAGCATTGTCTCCTGTTATTCTGCAACATATTAAGATATGAGTGCCTCAAAATGGCATGTACCAAATGTTCTTTCCCTCCACTCTTATTTTTAGATTTAGCTCTTATTTAAAATGTTCCTGATTTTCTCTGACCAGGTGATATAGAATTACATGTCTGATTTGTTCATTTTGCACTTACTGAGCCCTACTCTGTGTTAGTCACTGTGCTGAGCCCTGGGTTTTCATTCAGAAGACATGGTCCCCAACTTCAAGGAATTTCCAGGCTATTTATTGGGCATAAAGAGATGGGAACAAAATATAATACAATGTGGGCATTGTAATGGAGGTCTATAGTGTAGAGTGGGAGATTGGGAAGTGTGGAGTGTGTCTGGAATGAGTCTGTATAGGAAGGCAAGGTCTAGATCAGGAAGGGCCTCGAACACTATATAAAGGAGTTCAGATTTTATTCTGTCATAAATACGAGGAAACTGAAAAGTTTTTTTTTTTTTAATTTTATTTTATTATATTGTGTTAATCACCATACAGTACATCCCCAGATTCCGATGTAAAGTTTGATGCTTCATTAGTTGCGTATAACACCCAGTGCACCATGCAATACGTGCCCTCCCTACTACCCATCACCAGGCTATCCCCTTCCCCCACCCCCTCCCCTCTGAAGTCCTCAGTTTGCCTCTCACAGTCCATAGTCTCTCATGTTTCATTCCCCCCTCTGATTACCCCCCTTTTCTTTATCCCTTTCTTCCCCTACCGATCCTCCTAGTTCTTATGTTCCATAGATGAGAGAAATCATATGATAATTGTCTTTCTCTGCTTGACTTATTTCACTTAGCATTATCTCCTCCAGTGCCGTCCATGTTGCAGCAAATGTTGAGAATTCGTTCTTTCTGATAGCTGAGTAATATTCCATTGTATATATGGACCACAGCTTCTTAATCCAGTCATCTGTTGAAGGGCATCTCGGCTCCTTCCATGATTTGGCTATTGTGGACAATGCAGCTATGAACATTGGGGTGCATATGGCCCTTCTCTTTACTACGTCTGTATCTTTGGGGTAAACACCCAGTAGTGCAATGGCTGGGTCATAGGGTAGTTCAATTTTTAACTTTTTAAGGGACCTCCACACTGTTTTCCAGAGTGGCTGTACCAACTTGCATTCCCACCAACAATGTAGGAGGGATCCCCTTTCTCCACATCCTCTCCAACAATTGTTGTTTCTTGCCTTGTCTATCTTTGCCATTCTAACTGGCGTAAGGTGGTATCTCAGTGTGGTTTTGATTTGAATTTCCCTGATGGCTAATGATTTTGAACATTTTTTCATGTGTCTGTTAGCCATTTGTATGTCTTCATTGGAAAAGTGTCTGTTCATATCTTCTGCCCATTTTATGATTTGTTTATTTGTTTCTCGTGTATTGAGTTTGAGAAGTTCTTTGTAGATCTTGGATACCAGTCCTTTATCTGTGGTGTCCTTTGCAAATATATTCTCCCATTCCGTGGGCTGTCTCTTAGTTTTTTTGACTGTTTCCTTGGCTGTGCAGAAGCTCTTTATCCTGATAAAGTCCCATAAGTTCATTTTATCTTTTATTTCTCTTGCCTTTGGAGATGTGTCGTGAAAAAGGTTGCTCTGGCCGATGTCATAGAAGTTGTTGCCTATGTTCTCCTCTAGAATTTTGATGGATTCCTGTCTCACATTGAGGTCTTTCATCCATTTGGAGTTTATTTTTGTGTATGGTGTGAGAGAGTGGTCAAGTTTCATTCTTTTGCATGTAGCTGTCCAATTTTCCCAGCACCATTTATTGAAGAGACTGTCTTTTTTCCACCGGATGTTTTTTCCTGCTTTATCAAAGATTAGTTGCCCAAAGAGCCGAGGGTCCATTTCTGGGTTCTCTATTCTGTTCCATTGGTCGATGTGTCTGTTTTTGTGCCAGTACCATGCTGTCTTTGTGATCACAGCTTTGTAGTACAGCTCGAAATCCGGCATTGTGATGCCCCCAGCTTTGTTTTTCCTTTTCAACAGTTCCTTGGAGATTCGGGGCCTTTTCTGGTTCCATACAAATTTAAGGACTATTTGTTCCAGTTCTTTGAAAAATGTCCTCGGTATTTTGATCGGGATAGCATTGAAAGTGTAGATTGCTCTGGGTAGTATGGACATTTTAACTATGTTAATTCTTCCAATCCATGAGCATGGAATATTTTTCCATCTTTTTATGTCTTCCTCAATATCTTTCAAAAGTGATCTATAGTTTCTAGGATATAGGTCCTTTACGTCTCTGGTTAAGTTAATTCCAAGGTAACGTATGGTTTTTGGTGTTATTGTAAATGGGATGGATTCCCTAATTTCTCTTTCTTCAGTCTCGTTATTCGTGTATAGAAATGCAACTGATTTCTGGGCATTGATTTTGTATCCTGCCACCTTACTGAATTGTTCTATAACTTCTAATAGTTTGGGAGTGGATTCCTTTGGGTTTTCCATATAGAGTATCATGTCATCTGCAAAGAGAGACAGTTTGACTTCTTCTTTGCCGATTTGGATACCTTTGATCCCTTTTTGTCTTCTGATTGCTGTTGCAAGGACTTCTAGTACTATGTTGAATAATAGTGGCGAGAGTGGGCATCCTTGTCGTGTTCCTGATCTTAAGGGAAAGGCTTCCAGCTTTTCCCCATTGAGAATAATGCTTGCAGTAGGCTTTTCATAGATGGCTTTTATGAGATTGAGAAATGTACCCTCTATTCCTACACTCTGAAGGGTTTTAATCAGGAAAGGATGCTGTATTTTGTCAAATGCTTTTTCTGCATCAATTGAGAGGATCATATGGTTCTTGAGTCTTTTCTTGTTGATATGATGTATCACATTGATTGATTTGCGAGTGTTGAACCATGCTTGCATCCCAGGTATGAATCCCACTTGGTCATGATGGATAATCCTTTTAATGTACTGTTGGATTCTATTAGCAAGGATCTTGTTGAGGATTTTGGCATCCATATTCATTAGAGAAATCGGTCTGTAATTCTCCTTTTTGAGGGGGTCTTTGCCTGGTTTGGGGATCAAGGTAATATTAGCCTCATAGAATGAGTTTGGTAGCTTTCCTTCTGTTTCTATTTTTTGAAATAGCTTTAGGAGAATAGGTATTATTTCTTCTTTGAATGTTTGGTAGAATTCCCCAGGAAAACCGTCTGGGCCTGGAGTTTTATTATTTGGAAGGTTGTTTATCACTGACTCAATTTCTTCATAGTTAATTGGCCTATTTAAGAAATCTATTTCTTCCTGTTTCAGTCTTGGTAGTTTATAGGTTTCCAGGAAGGCCTCCATCTCTTCCAGATTGTTTAGTTTTTTGGCATATAGCTGTTGATAAAAGTTTCTAATAATCCTTGCAATTTCAATGGTGCTGGTCGTGACCTCTCCCTTTTCAGTCATAATTTTAATAATCTCAGTCCTTTCTCTTTGTTTTTGGACAAGTTTTGCCAGTGGTCTATCAATTTTATGGATTCTCTCAAAGAACCAGCTTCTAGTCCTGTTGATCTGCTCTACTGTGGTTCTGGTCTCTAATTCATTGATTTCTGCTCTAATCTTGGTCAACTCCTTCCTTGTCAGTGGGTTAGGCCTGTCCCTCTGTTGCTGTTCCAGTTTCTTGAGGTGAGAATATAGAAACTGCATTTTAGATTTTTCTATTCTTTTGAGTGAGGCTTGGATGGCTATGTATTTCCCCCTTAGGACTGCCTTTGCAGTATCCCGAGGAAACTGAAAAGTTTTAAGATAAAGAATGACATCAGAATTTTTATGTTGGGAAAGATGAATTGGAGGGGATAGTGACTTGTAGCAGGAAACCCATAAAATGGCTTTAGTCTAGATGAGAGATACTTATGGCCCGATTTAAGATTAAGACCTTTTAGTTTTTGCTAATTGCCTCATTTTCTTGGTGCTCCTTTCTTAAAAATCCAGAGAGAAGTAATCTTGTTAGTCCCGTTCACCATTTGTATCAGGTTATTTCATAGGCAGTTGAAGCTGACCCAATCTATAGCCTGTCTATTCACTTACGAAGTGCATTGAGTAATCTTGAAAAATGTATCCACTCTGGATTCCACTTTTGAATTTGGGTGAAATCTACATAATGTTAGTGGATTAGGGAGTACATTGCATAGGGAGTACATTTACATTGGGGTAAAAAGGTAAGGGGCTTGGCTCTGAAGGGAATAACAAACTAGGGGGGAAATACAGGATCAAAGAAATCAAGGAAAGGTTTTTGTTTTGTTTATTTTGTTTTTTAAGCTGGTAGAGGTTTGAATACAGGAGTTGGTGGCTAGGAAATGGTTGAAATAAAGAGAGCGTTTAATTTTTTTAATTGTTGAAGTAGTGTTAAGGTGGCAGAAGGTGGGTTTCCAGAGCACAGGAAGATTGATTAGTCTTGTACAGGAAGGAAGGATAACTCTCCCTCTGCAGTGGGGTTAAAGAAGAAAGGAAGAGTGAGATGTAGGTAAGTTTAGAAGTGGGGAGAACCTGCTTGTTAGCACACTTTATGAAATAAGCAGCAAAGAAAACTGCTTGAGAAATGAGGTAAAGATTTCTAATAATTGCTGAGGAAAATTCGTATAGGAACCTAACAACTAGAGATACCATGAAGTGTTTTTTTTCCTCCTGCAGTCCATATATGGGTTGGAAAAAAGTGGATGATTGAACTAGTTGGAGTTGAAACAAACTTAACTTGTGACTTGGTAGGCGTTAATGCTTATTTTATTTTTTCTGTTTGTTTTGTTCAATTGTTTTTTCATTATGGTCTTCCATATTTTTCTTCTGTAGGTCTTGATGACTGTTTGCAGCAGTATATTAAGAACTTCGAGAGGGAGAAGATCAGTGGAGACCAGCTGCTGCGCATTACGCATCAGGAGCTAGAAGATCTGGGAGTCAGCCGCATTGGCCATCAGGAATTGATCTTGGAAGCAGTTGACCTTCTGTGTGCACTGGTAAGGACATTAACTGTTGTGAAGGGAAACTTGTATTATTTCCATTTAATTTTTTTTCCTTTTTTAGTTTCCTTCCTTCTTTTTCTTCTCTATTTAAAAATAATTTAAATGCAAGTAGGAAAAACTCCCCTACTTCTCAACTGACTGGAAGTGGTATTTTCCTCCTTTGTTAAATTTGGTATATTATATAGTTCCAAAATAAAAATTAAAGAGGCTTATAACTCAACTGGTGACATTATATTTAGTTACTTCAGAAACTTGTGTTAGTGTTTTCACAGAATCATTTGGGGTATACAATTGCATACAATCACTTATAAAGTCCATTCTCTTCCAAAAGTTTTAATTTAGTAACATAAATATTAAGAAATCCTATTTTAGAAAAATCATCCTTAAAATAATCAAATTATTTGAATGTTCTAAATGTATACAACCAATAAAAATTGAATATTGTACATTATATGGTTACTTTTGTCAACATACAAGAGAAATCAGTGTCAAAATAATCCTGCAAGATTCTGATAATACACTAAATATTCTGAAAGGAACATAGATTTTTTTTTCCACATTAAGTAATATGACACCTGATTGGTTTTAAATTCTTACAGATATTTGTTAGGGGGCTAGAGCTGCAATGAGATTAATACATCGGTCTTGTAATAATCTGTGATTTAAATTTGGCTCAGTTACTGACACTTGTAGTCAAGTAATTTCATCATAACCCTGGTTTGTTTGTTTGGTTATTTATTATTTTTATTGGTTTAAGATTTATTTTATTTATTTATTTGAGAGAGGGAGAAGAGGGGAGCAGAAGGAAAGGGAGAGAAGCAAACTCCCACTGAGCATGGAGCCTAATGCATGGCTCGATCTCACAGCTCTGAGATTGTGGCCTGAGCTGAAATCAAGAGTCAGGCACTTAACTGACTGAGCAACCCAGTAGTCCCAATTTGGTTTTTTAATATTAAATGGAGATAATAACAATTGCCTCTTGGAGGTGTTGTGAAAAGCAAATGAGATGGTGTTTGTATGTGCCTGATTCAGTGCCTGGCACACAGTAGGTATTCAATAAGTAGTTAACCATTAAGATGATGATAATTAATAAGAAATGACTAATTATATATAATTCGAGAATCAATTAATATACTCAGAACTTGTGTGTCAGATGTAAGATGTAGTTCCTGCCTTCTTGAAAAGCCTATGGGGGGGAGTGACACACAAATTATCACAGTACTGTAGTATAATTACTAAAATAATAGTATGAACTAAGTATTATGGGGGCACAGAAGAGAAAATAACTAGCTTTGACTATGACAGATGGGTTCATATTGCAAAAGTGATATTTAAGGAACCTAGACGAGGATGAGCATGTGTTTGGAAGAACAAGAAGGAAAGGCATTTCATGTAGATAAAACAGCACATACACAGGCACACAGAATAAAGAGCATGCCTGGTGAGTTTGAACAATGGTTAGCTATTTTAGATGACAAAAATACATTGGAAACAGTGGCAGAAAATTAGGCTTTAAAAGATAGAATAGGAGGGAGTTAAGATGGCAGAGGAGTAGGGGACCCCTTTTGCAGCCGGTCCCCTGAGTCGAACTGGATAGGTACCAGACCAGCCTGAACATCCATGGAATCAGCCTGAGACGCAGGAAGATACATCTGGATCTCTACAAATGAACATCTCCAGTGCTGAGTATTGAGGTACGAACAGGGGAGCTGTGAAACAGTGCACAGATATCGGAAGATAAACGGAAGGGGGAGGGAGTCGCCGCGTTCGGGTGCCGGGAAGCGGTAGCCACCTGCACGGGGGAGCGGCCGGACTCGCGGACCAGCACCTGCAAGAAAACAGACTGGGACCGTGAGCCGGGGAGCGCGCACAACCAGACTTCACACAGAACTCCGGTGTGCTCACTGGAACCAGACTGAGACTGGGAGCTCCAGGAGCATGCAGGGGGGCGGGGGGAGGGGGTGGCAGCTGGCGGCTAGCAGTGTTAGAAACACAAGGGACAGAGATGTGCCGGCCCTGAAAGTGAGGGCTGGGACGCCGGGTGTGGGGCGCACATCCCGGGACACTGCAGGGTTGAGCAGCACCAACAGTAACAGAGTTAAAAGTGGCCAGAACATCAGTAGAGAATGGGCCGTGATCCCTCTGTTCTGAGACAGAGGCTGAGATTCGGCCACTGCTGCTCTGCCTCTCAGAAGAGGCACAGCAAACCACCAGGGAAAGCTGCCAGAGAACAAAAGCCTGGAAATACCGGCTCACAGCGTACCCATCCCCATCCCCCCTCGCAGGGGACACGGAGACTCTACCCAAACAGGGTTGCCTGAGTATCGGTGCGGCAGGCCCCTCCCCCAGAAGGCAGGCTGAAAAATCAAGAAGCCCACATCCCAGGGTGCCTGGGTGGTGCAGTCATTAAGCACCTGTCTTCGGCTCAGGGCGTGATCCCGGCTTTCCAGAAAGGAGTCCCTCATCGGGCTGCTCCGCTGGGAGCCTGCTTCTTCCTCTCCCACTCCCCTGC
Organism: Ailuropoda melanoleuca; assembly: GCF_002007445.2. Classification (NCBI taxonomy): domain Eukaryota; kingdom Metazoa; phylum Chordata; class Mammalia; order Carnivora; family Ursidae; genus Ailuropoda; species Ailuropoda melanoleuca. The sequence continues at coordinate 17,718,550 of NC_048238.1, forward strand.
TTGTGTTCCCTCTCTCGCTGGTTGTCTCTCTGTCACATAAATAAATAAAATCTTTAAAAAAGAAGCCCACATCCCTAAGATCCCTATAAAACGAGGGCGCACGGCCTGTCCCAGTCAACACTTGGGNGGGGCGCCTGGGTGGCACAGCGGTTAAGCGTCTGCCTTCGGCTCAGGGCGTGATCCCGGCGTTGTGGGATCGAGCCCCACATCGGGCTCCTCTGCTGGGAGCCTGCTTCTTCCTCTCCCACTCCCCTGCTTGTGTTCCCTCTCTCGCTGGTTGTCTCTCTGTCACATAAATAAATAAAATCTTTAAAAAAGAAGCCCACATCCCTAAGATCCCTATAAAACGAGGGCGCACGGCCTGGATTNAGCAAGATACACAAGACAACTCTTAACCAGAATAAAGAGACATATAGATAAAAATACGTTAATAGTAGGGGATGNGAGACATATAGATAAGAACACAGTAATAGTAGGGGACCTCAACACCCCACTATCAGAAATAGACAGAACACCCTGGCAAAAACTAAGCAAAGAATCAAAGGCTTTGAATGCCATACTCGACGAGTTGGACCTCATAGATATATATAGAACACTACACCCCAGAACCAAAGAATACTCATTCTATTCAAATGCCCATGGAACATTCTCAAGAATAGATCATGCTCTGGGACACAAAACAGGTCTCAGCCAATACCAAAAGATTGAAATTATCCCCTGCATATTCTCAGACCACAACGCTCTGAAATTGGAACTCAACCACAAGGAAAAACCTGGAAGAAACTCAAACACTTGGAGGCTAAGAACCATCCTGCTCAAGAATGACTCGATAAACCAGGAAATCAAAAAACAAATTAAACAATTTATGGAGACCAACGAGAATGAAAACACAACAGTCCAAAACCTATGGGATACTGCAAAGGCAGTCCTAAGGGGGAAATACATAGCCATCGAAGCTTCACTCAAAAGAATAGAAAAATCTAAAATGCAGTTTTTATATTCTCACCTCAAGAAGCTGATACAGTAACAGAGGGACAGGCCTAATCCACTCACGAAGAAGCAGTTGAGCAAGATTAGAGCAGAAATCAATCAATTAGAAACTAGAAGTACAGTAGAGCAAATAAACATGACGAGGAGCTGGTTCTTTGAGAGAATCAATAAAATTGATAGACCACTGGCAAAACTTGTCCAAAAACAAAGAGAAAGGACTGAGATTATTAAAATTATGACNATTATTAAAATTATGAATGAAAAAGGAGAGGTCACGACCAACACCAATGAAATTGGAAGGATTATTAGAAACTTTTATTAACAGCTATATGCCAAAAAACTAAGCAATCTGGAAGAGATGGAGGCCTTCCTGGAAACCTATAAACTACCAAGACTGAAACAGGAAGAAATTGATTTCTTAAACAGGCCAATTAATTATGAAGAGATTGAGTCAGTGATAAACAACCTTCTAAAAAACAAAACTCCAGGCCCAGATGGTTTTTCTGGGGAATTCTACCGAACATTCAAAGAAGAAATAATACCTATTCTCCTAAAGCTATTTCAAAAAATAGAAACAGAAGGAAAGCTACCAAACTCATTCTGTGAGGCCAATATTACCTTGATCCCCAAAACAGGCAAAGACGCCCTCAAAAAGGAGAATTACAGACCCATTTCCCAAATGAATACNAGATGGAGGCCTTCCTGGAAACCTATAAACTACCAAGACTGAAACAGGAAGAAATAGATTTCTTAAATAGGCCAATTAACTATGAAGAAATTGAGTCAGTGATAAACAACCTTCCAAATAATAAAACTCCAGGCCCAGACGGTTTTCCTGGGGAATTCTACCAAACATTCAAAGAAGAAATAATACCTATTCTCCTAAAGCTATTTCAAAAAATAGAAACAGAAGGAAAGCTACCAAACTCATTCTATGAGGCTAATATTACCTTGATCCCCAAACCAGGCAAAGACCCCCTCAAAAAGGAGAATTACAGACCGATTTCTCTAATGAATATGGATGCCAAAATCCTCAACAAGATCCTTGCTAATAGAATCCAACAGTACATTAAAAGGATTATCCATCATGACCAAGTGGGATTCATACCTGGGATGCAAGCGTGGTTCAACATTCGCAAATCGATCAGCGTGATACATCATATCAACAAGAAAAGTCACAGGAACCGNTGTGATACATCATATCAACAAGAAAAGACTCAAGAACCATATGATCCTCTCAATTGATGCAGAAAAAGCATTTGACAAAATACAGCATCCTTTCCTGATTAAAACCCTTCAGAGTGTAGGAATAGAGGGTACATTTCTCAATCTCATAAAAGCCATCTATGAAAAGCCTACTGCAAGCATTATTCTCAATGGGGAAAAGCTGGAAGCCTTTCCCTTAAGATCAGGAACACGACAAGGATGCCCACTCTCGCCACCTATTATTCAACATAGTACTAGAAATCTTTGTAACAGCAATCAGACAACAAAAAGGGATAAAAGTATCCAAATCGGCAAAGAAGAAGTCAAATGTGTCTCTCTTTGCAGATGACATGATACTCTATATGGAAAACCCAAAGGAATCCACTCCCAAACTATTAGAAGTTATAGAACAATTCAGTAAGGTGGCAGGATACAAAATCAATGCCCAGAAATCAGTTGCATTTCTATACACGAATAACGAGACTGAAGAAAGAGAAATTAGGGAATCCATCCCATTTACAATAACACCAAAAACCATGCGTTACCTTGGAATTAACTTAACCAGAGACGTAAAGGACCTATATCCTAGAAACTATAGATCACTTTTGAAAGATATTGAGGAAGACATAAAAAGATGGAAAAATATTCCATGCTCATGGATTGGAAGAATTAACATAGTTAAAATGTCCATGCTACCCAGAGCAATCTACACTTTCAGTGCTATCCCAATCAAAATACCGAGGACATTTTTCAAGGAACTGGATCAAATAGTCCTTAAATTTGTATGGAACCAGAAAAGGCCCCGAATCTCCAAGGAACTGTTGAAAAGGAAAAACAAAGCTGGGGGCATCACAATGCCGGATTTCGAGCTGTACTACAAAGCTGTGATCACAAAGACAGCATGGTACTGGCACAAAAACAGACACATCGACCAATGGAACAGAATAGAGAACCCAGAAATGGACCCTCGGCTCTTTGGGCAACTAATCTTTGATAAAGCAGGAAAAAACATCCGGTGGAAAAAAGACAGTCTCTTCAATAAATGGTGCTGGGAAAATTGGACAGCTACATGCAAAAGAATGAAACTTGACCACTCTCTCACACCATACACAAAAATAAACTCCAAATGGATGAAAGACCTCAATGTGAGACAGGAATCCATCAAAATTCTAGAGGAGAACATAGGCAACAACTTCTATGACATCGGCCAGAGCAACCTTTTTCACGANGGCCAAAGCAACCTTTTTCATGACACATCTCCAAAGGCAAGAGAAACAAAAGATAAAATGAACTTGTAGGAATTCATCAAGATAAAAAGCTTCTGCAGAGCCAAGGAAACAGTCAAATAAACTAAGAGACAGCCCACGGAATGGGAGAATATATTTGCAAAGGACACCACAGATAAAGGACTGGTATCCAAGATCTACAAAGAACTTCTCAAACTCAATACACGAGAAACAAATAAACAAATCAAAAAATGGGCAGAAGATATGAACAGACACTTTTCCAATGAAGACATACAAATGGCTAACAGACACATGAGTAAATGTTCAAAATCATTAGCCATCAGGGAAATTCAAATCCAAACCACACTGAGATACCGCCTTACACCAGTTAGAATGGCAAAAATAGACAAGGCAAGAAACAACAATTGTTGGAGAGGATGTGGAGAAAGGGGATCCCTCCTACATTGTTGGTGGGAATGCAAGTTGGTACAGCCACTCTGGAAAACAGTGTGGAGGTCCCTTAAAAAGTTAAAAATTGAACTACCCNGGGGCGCCTGGGTGGCACAGCGGTTAAGCGTCTGCCTTCGGCTCAGGGCGTGATCCCGGTGTTATGGGATCGAGCCCCACATCAGGCTCCTCCGCTAGGAGCCTGCTTCTTCCTCTCCTACTCCCCCTGCTTGTGTTCCCTCTCTCGCTGGCTGTCTCCCTCTCTGTCAAATAAAGAAATAAAATCATTAAAAGAAAAAAAAAGTTAAAAATTGAGGGGCGCCTGTAGCGCAGTCGTTAAGCGTCTGCCTTCGGCTCCNAAAAAAACTAAGAGACAGCCCACGGAATGGGAGAATATATTTGCAAAGGACACCACAGATAAAGGACTGGTATCCAAGATCTACAAAGAACTTCTCAAACTCAATACACGAGAAACAAATAAACAAATCATAAAATGGGCAGAAGATATGAACAGACACTTTTCCAATGAAGACATACAAATGGCTAACAGACACATGAAAAAATGTTCAAAATCATTAGCCATCAGGGAAATTCAAATCAAAACCACACTGAGATACCACCTTACGCCAGTTAGAATGGCAAAGATAGACAAGGCAAGAAACAACAATTGTTGGAGAGGATGTGGAGAAAGGGGATCCCTCCTACATTGTTGGTGGGAATGCAAGTTGGTACAGCCACTCTGGAAAACAGTGTGGAGGTCCCTTAAAAAGTTAAAAATTCAACTACCCTATGACCCAGCCATTGCACTACTGGGTGTTTACCCCAAAGATACAGACGTAGTGAAGAGAAGGGCCATATGCACCTCAATGTTCATAGCAGCATTGTCCACAATAGCCAAATCGTGGAAGGAACCGAGATGCCCTTCAACACATGACTGGATTAAGAAGTTGTGGTCTATATACAATGGAATATTACTCAGCTACCAGAAAGAACAAATTCTCAACATTTGCTGCAACATGGACGGCACTGGAGGAGATAATGCTAAGTGAAATAAGTCAAGCAGAGAAAGACAATTATCATATGGTTTCTCTCATCTATGGAACATAAGAACTAGGATGATCGGTAGGGGAAGGAAGGGATAAAGAAAGGGGGGTAATCAGAAAGGGGAATGAAATGTGAGAGACTGTGGACTATGAGAAACAAACTGAGGGCCTCAGACGGGAGGGGGGTGGGGGAATGGGATAGGCTGGTGATGGGTAGTAAGGAGGGCAGGTATTGCATGGTGCACTGATTGTTACACGCAACTAATGAATCATCGAACTTTACATCGGAAACTGGGGACGTACTGTATGGTGACTAACATAATATAATAAAGAATCATTAAAAAATAAATAAATAAATAAATAATAGATAGATAGAATAGGCGCAGACTATAAGAAATTTGTACTTTCTAGTGTGGATATTGGAGAACCATGTAGGAATGATCAAATATTTGTTTTAAAAAGGTGACTGATGGTAGTAAAAAGGAAAGAATGGCGTGGGTATAATCTAAAGACCAGATGAACAATTTGGAAATGTTTTATTTTTTTAAATTTTTATTTATTTATTTATTTAAGAAAGTGCGAGACAGAGAGAAAGAGAGAGCATGAGATAGGGGAGGGTCAGAGGGAGAAACAGTCTCCCTCCTGAGTAGGGAGCCTGTTGCAGGGCTCAATCCTGGGACTCCGGGATCTTGTCCTGAGCCTAATGCAGACGCTTAACTGACTGAGCTACCCAGGTGCCCCAGAAATCTTTTAAATAATCTACTTAGGCTCTGAGTAGGGCTTGAACTAAGGATGAACACTAATAGAGAAGATCTGATGAATATGAGGGGTAAGATAAAGGGAGGAGTTGAGAAAGATTCCATGTTTTCTAGCTGCAGAGATAGAGTAGATAATTTTGCAATAATGGGCAATAGTAGCAGGAATAGATTTAGGTGGGAATATAGATTGAGCTTTAGATTCATTGAATTTGGGGTGTCTCTGAGTTATCCAGAAAGAGATACTCATCAAACAGTTGAACATATGAATTTGGAACTTGAGAAGTAGCTGATTTGGGAGTCTCCAGAATATAAGGATTGAATCCATAGAGAGAGAAATCCCCAGGGAGGGACTCAGCTCCCCACTGGGGCTGGGAAGGAAGAAGAGACTGCAGAGGATGCTATGGAGTGGTCAGAGAAATGTGAAGACAGCTTCAAAAGCATTGTCACAAAACCAATGGGGAGTGTTATTTTCACTAAGGAATATCAATAATATCATCAAATTTCTCTAAAAGCCAATAGGATAGGGAAGGAAAAATGACCTGACTGAGGGGTACCTGGCTGGATCACTTGGTAGAGGATGCAACTCTTGATCCTCAGGGTCATGAGTTCAAGCCCCATGTTGGGTGTGGAGCGTACTTTAAAAAAAAAAAAACAGACCTGACTGAAAGCACTTTATAAAGAAGAATACAATCTGAAACCAGATTGATTGAACATTACCTCCCATTTACACATCTCAGTCTTAAACTTGTCATTTCCTCAAAAAGACATTCTCTGATTATTCCCTCACCATTCGCGGAGGTTAGCTCCTTACTATTATTCTTTTAACCCTCATCTCATTTTGTAGTTATATATTTATATGTGTATTTATCAGTTTAATGTCTGTTTCTTCTGCTAGACTGTAAGCTATGTGGGAAATGTAACTATGCTTATTAAATACCTAGTGTGTAGCACAGATGCCTGGCAATAGTGGATGCTGAATAAACATTTTTTGAAAGTAGTATTGTATAAGTCTTACATGTTTTTCATGTGATAGTTTGGGAATCTTCTTATTTCCCTATTCCTGACATCAGAGAAATCAGTTTAGAATAGACCACATACTTGAAGCACTCTATCCCTTACCAGAATCAGATCATAGAAGTCATGCCAGGTATAAGAGATAGTACTCAAGGTAAGGGAGGATCCTCAGTGTTTTTGCATACTAGTCTCCAAATCTGAGTCAGTGTGGCGGTGAAGGTGCAACAGAAGTGGCTTGGAGATGGGCACATGATCTAGCAGTCTTCTATTTGCCTCATTTTTTTTTTTAAGAGAGGGAGAGAGCGGGGAGGGGCAGAAGGAGAGGGAGAGAGAGAATCTTAGGCAGGCTCCATGCCCAGCACGGATCCCGACGCGGGGCTCAATCTCATGACCCTGAGATCATACCTGAGCTGAAATCAAGAGTTGAATGCTTAACCAACTGAGCCACCCAGGTGCCCCTATTTGCCACATCTTTTATAACAGTAAGTAGTTGGGTGTGTCAGAGTTTAAAGTTCAGGGCGTTATGTCTCATAAGCAGGACTCCTCAGAGATAAACCACTTATGTGCTGGACTTTGAGCTGTCAGTTTGAAGAAGGAAATAAGATTGATGATTACAGTGCTACAAATAGTCTGAACCTCCAGGCTTTGGAGTTTGGCCCATGAACAATCTTGGCTGACCTAAACTTACTTAGAAAGATGGCATGAGAGGGGCGCCTGGGTGGCACAGCGGTTGGGCGTCTGCCTTCGGCTCAGGGCGTGGTCCCGGCGTTGTGGGATCGAGCCCCACATCAGGCTCTTCTGCTATGAGCCTGCTTCTTCATCTCCCACTCCCCCTGCTTGTGTTCCCTCTCTCGCTGGCTGTCTCTATCTCTGTCAAATAAATAAATAAAATCTTTAAAAAAAAAAAAGAATAAAAAAAAAAAGAAAGATGGCATGAGAGGTATATGTCTAGACCATTTCAGTGTTCTCACCATAGAGCTATGGTAAATCATTTCACCTGCTGAGTTTTAATTCCTCCACAGTTCTGTATTTAAGCACCATAGTGTTGCACGGTTTTCTTGGGGAAAAAACATATTAAATTAATTTTTTCTGTGTTTTTTCAGCAATAAATTGGTCTCATTCCCCAAAAAGGCCAAATATTAACTTCCCTTGTACCACTTCCTAATGACTATACATTGGCAAGTTAGAAGTGCAGATATCTTCCATTTTATGCAGTGGATATTTTCCACTGACTATCAAGTGAATTTCTGAGCAATAAATTCTGATTTACTTCTACATACCATTATAAAATTAGGAGGAGAGATCCTTCATCAGCAAGCTGAGTTGACTAGACCAGGAGGTGTGCTGTTGGGAATGGTGTATTGTGTATTATCTCTTTGAAACTTGAATGTCTCTACTGGCTTTCTACTTTTTTCCTTACATCTACTGTTTTTATTTCTTCTTTTAACAATTATATGTTCATACTCAAATAGCGATACCACAGGAATTACAAAGATGAAAAAGGCATGGTCTGTGCTCTTAAGGTGTATACAGTCCAGTAAAGAAGACAATAGTCATTAAAAGATTATACAGATTTAAAGAAAACCCCGGGGGAGTGCAGAAGGAAATGATGAACACTACTGTGGGGATCCAGGAAGTGTAGGTAGGATTTGCATTAGGACTTTCATGATAAGTAGATGTTTGCCAGACAAAAAGTTGGGGAAAAGTTATCTAGGCAGAAGAAATATCATGTGTAAAGACAGAATTGTGAAAGAATATGAAGCGTTCAGAGAAAAATGACAGTTTTGATTTGGCTGGTGCAGAGTGGGAAGTGATAGGAAGAAAGGCAACTTATGTTTTGTATCACATCATAATTTTTTGCTTAGATTTTTTATGATCTCTGCCCAATGCTTAGCACATAGAAGATATTAAATTAATGTTATCTTACTGAGTGAAGTTCTCTGCTTTTTCCCAGAGAACTATAATTTTTTTCTCTTGCCTCTGACTTTGAAGTTTCTGTTCCTAGTATAATGAAGACGTAGAAAAATTATCAAATTCCTCTGTTTCTTTCAAGCTATGGAATATTTTCATCTGCTTTATTTTAAAGTTAGTAATGATGGGGAATAAATGTTATGGCAGTTGATGAAAATCAAAGGTTTATTTAGTAACTTGTTCATTCGTGCGACATATATACATATATTTTTTAAACACATTTCTTTTTTTTTTAAAGATTTTATTTATTTATTTGACAGAGAGAGAGACAGCCAGCAAGACAGGGAACACAAGCAGGGGGAGTGGGAGAGGAAGAAGCAGGCCTCCCAGCGGAGGAGCCTGATGCGGGGCTCAATCCCATAACCCTGGGATCATGCCCTGAGCTGAAGGCAGACACTTAATGACTGAGCCACCCCGGCGCCCCATGCAACATATATTTAAGCACCAACTATATTGTTTGTACCATATTATTCTAGAAAGAAGTAAGCTATTCATGATTTGGAGGTGTGTTAACTCTTTCCTGCTGTTAGGCTATCAGTAGAGAGTATAGTATATTAACTGAAATAGTAAAGCATAAATAAAATATATAGTTCAACGTATAGCCCTTAATTCATGCTCTGACAATACACCTTGTTATTGGGAACTATAAATGAATTATTTATGACAGGATAAGAACAGTTTTCATTCCATTTTTCATGTGCTTTTCATATAATAGGTATTTTGCATGAAAATTTAGATGTCTGCAGTTGCTAGGATTTGTTTCTTTGCAACATAATTGCTTGGTTCATTCATCTCAAAATAATTCATTTCTAAAAAAATATTCATTAAAACAGTCTTTTTATGACTCGCTCATATTTATAAAGCAAAGTATTATAAAACCTAAACACCTGCTACATGATGCAATCAAATTAAGAGCTCTGAATAAAATAGCATTGACATTGTAAAATATGTGGTGCCAATATTGAATATTTTGTTAAGTGTTTTGAGAATTCGCCAGTAGTGAGGATACAGCCAACTTGATCTTCTAAAATGTTAAGTGTATGCTTCATTTCTTTCTTGTGCTTTTGCACGCATGTAATTAAACCAGAAGAACAGTATGAATTTAGCACCAATTTTTTAAGAATAGACTGGCTATATTGAATCAGTGTAGCCTCAACTGGTTCCTGGCAGACATATATGTAAACAAATAGGTAACATATAAGACAAAGAAAATAGCTAACTACATTTCATGTCTAAGCTTTTGTTTTCTTGATGTAGTTCTTTCTGTATTAGTAGTAATGCATATTTGTCCCATGCATATCCAGTACAAAGGAATTCTGTAATGAATAAATCTGCACTTTTTAAAAGTTGAGGGAATAGGTAGGAGAGGAAGATGGTGGCAGAGTGGGAGGACCCTAGGCTTCTCTCATCCCACAAATGCAACTAGATAACTAATCAGTCATCCTAAATACCTCAGAAATAGACCAAAAAGGGTACAGAACAAGCTCCACAACTAAAGGGGGAGAAGAGGCCACATCAAAGGAGGCAGGAAATGTGAAGACATGGTTTAGCTGCAGAGGGGAGGGAGCCATGGTCCCAGAGAAGGGCTACAGAGAGAGGAGCACACAAGAGAACACACAAGGAAAACATTTCCCCAAAGCCATTGGCTTGGAAAACAAGAGGGGCTGAATTTTGTGAGTTCTTGCAACCATCAGGGCTTAAAGTCTAGAGTTTTAAAGGTCAGTGGGCTTGACTGGGATGGAGCCCTGAGGGCACTACACTACTTCTGAGGAGAAGGCAGAAAGCAGGCAAAAAACCTGGGGGAAGACAGCCTGGAATTAGCAGTTTGAAGAATGCCTGGGGCTGACAGGGGAGAAATTATTCACTCAGAGTGCATCCCTGAGAGGCAGCTTTCACAGAGACATTTCTCTCCCTGGGAACAAAGGAGCTGGCTAGTGCCATTTCCCTCCCCCACCTCTCAGCAGGGACACTAGCTGCCTAACTTGCTTACGCCAAGCCCCACCCCCCTGCTCTCTGAAAGGACTGCCCTTCTCAATCAAGTTTGCCTCAGTTCCAGCGCACAGGGACCCTCCCACAGAAGAAGAACACAATTCCCTACCCACATCTCCCCAGACAAGAGAGTCCTGCAGGGCCTCAGTTCTGGTGGCGCTGGTATCAGGTCTCATTTGACAAGCAGACCAGGGCACACCTAGTTAAAATTCTTCATATTCAGGCTGGGGACTAAACACTGCCCACAGCAGTCAAGGAGAGCCTCTGCAGACAACTGGCCTGAAGGATAGAACAGCCAAAACACAACATTAGAGCACATGCAGCACACAGCAGAGACACTCCCTGTTGTTAAAATGTCTATACTTCTCGGGGCGCCTGGGTGGCTCGGTCTTTGAGCGTCTGCCTTGTCTCAGGGCGTGATCCCAGCATTGTGGGATCGAGCCCCACATCAGGCTCCACCGCTGTGAGCCTGGTTCTTCCTCTCCCACTCCCCCTGCTTGTGTTCCCTCTCTCTCTGGCTGTCTCTCTCTCTGTCAAATAAATAAATAAAAGCTTTAAAAAAATAAATAAAATGTCTATACTTCTCAAAGCAATCTACACATTTAATGCAGTCTATCAAAATACCAACAGCATTTTTCACAGAACTAGAACAAACGATCCTAAAATGTGTATGGAGCCACAAAAGACCCTGAATAGCCAGAGCAGTCCTGAAAAAGAAAAGTGAAGCTAGAGGCATCACAATTCCAGACTTCAAGTTATATTACAAAGCTATAGTCATCAAGACAGTATGGTACTGGCACATAAACAGACATGTAGATCAATGGAACAGAATAGAAAACCCAGAAGTAAACCCACAACTGTATGGTCAGTTAATCTGTGACAAAGCAGGAAAAGAATATCCAATGGTGAAAAAAGATAGTCTCTTCAACAATGTTAGGAAAACTGAACAGCAACATGCAAAATAATGAAACTGGACTACTTTCGTACACCATACACACAAATAAATTCAAAATGGATTAAACACCCAAGTGTGAGACCTGAGACCATAAAAAACCTAGAGGAGAACATAGGTAATAACCTCCTTGACATCAGCCATAGCAACTTCTTTATAGTTATGTCTCCTGAGGCAAAGGAAAGAAAAGGAAAAGCTATTGGGACTTCATCAAGATAAAAAGCTTCTGCACAGCAAAAGATACAATCAACAAACTAAAAGGCAACCTACAAAATCTGAGGGAATAATTGCAAATGACATATCTGACAAAGGGTTAGTATCCAAAACATATAAAGAAATTATAAAACTCAACACTCAAAAAACAATCCAATTAAAAAATGGGCAGAAGACATGAACAGACATTTTTCCAAAGAACACATCCAGATGGCCAACAGACACATGAAAAAATGCTCAACATCATTGATCATCAGGGAAATGCAAATCAAAACTACAATGAGATATCACCTCACACCTGTCAGAATGGCAAAAATCAACAACACAGGAAACAATAGGTGTTGGCGAGGATGTGGAGAAAAGGGAAACTTCCTGCACTGTTGGTGGGAATGCACGCTGGTGCAGCCACTCTGGAAGGCAGTGTAGAGGTTCCTCAATAAGTTAAAAATAGAACTACCGTATGATCCAGCAATCACATTGCTAGGTATTTACCCAATGAATACAAAAATACTAATTGAAAGGGATTCATGCACTCTAATGTTTAGATCAGCATTATCTAAATAGCTAAATTATGGAAAGAGCCCAATTGTCCATCGACTGATGAATGGATGTAGAATTGCTGTGTATATACAATAGGATATTAACTTAGCCATCAAGAAGAATGAAATCAAGAGACTCTTAACTATAGGAAACAAACTGAGGGAGGGTTGCTGGAGGGGGCGTGGGGGGAGATGGGGTAATTGGGTGATGGGCGTTAAGGAGGTCATGTGATGTGATGAGCACTAGGTGTTATACGCAACTGATGAATTATTACAGTCTACATCTAAAACTAATGATGTACTATATGTTGGCTAATTGAATTTAAATAAAAAATAATAAAAAATAAGGAAAAGAATGAAATCTTGCCATTCCCAACAACGTGGATGGAACTAGAGTATATTATGCTAAGTGGAGTAAGTCAGTCAGAGAAAGACAAATACCATATGATTTCACTCATGGGGAATTTAAAAAACAAAACAATCAAAGGGACAAAAATAAGAGAGGAGAGACAAACCAAGAAAGACTCTTAACTGTAGAGAACAGGGTCACCTCAGTGGCTCAGTCAGTTAAGTGTCTGCCTTCCGCTCAGGTCATGATCCCACAGTCCTGGGATTGAGCCCCACATCAGGCTCCCTGCTCAGCGGGGAGCCTGCTTCTCCCCTTCCCTCTGCTGCTCCCCCTGCCTGTGCAAGCACACACACACTCTCTCTCTCTGTCTCATAAATAAAATCTTTATTTAAAAAAAAACTGTGGCAAACAAACTGATGGTTACCAAAGGAGAGGTGGGTGGGGGGATGGGTGAAACAGGAGATGCGCACTAAGGAGGGCACTTGTGATGAGCACCGGGTGATGTATGGAAGTGTTGAATTACTATTTTGTATGCCTGAAACTAATATAACACTGTATGTTAACTAACTGGAATTTAAATAAAAACTTTTTAAAAAGAAAATTTGAGTCAGTACTTACTGTCTGCCTACTTCTGGACCAAAACAAAGAGGTGCCTCATTCACTTGTCACTTCTTTATGTAGTAGGCAAGGGAGACACAGCACACCATCTGCTTTCATGAAGAAAATAGGAAGAGCTATGTGTTGTCAGTAATTGACTTTGAGCTACTTAGAATTGACAACTTTGATAATAAAAATTAACTTGAGATCAACTAATCTATCCCTTGTGTTAAAATAGTACCACACAGACACTTGTATACAGACGAGCTTCTAACCTATTTTTATAGTCTTAACAGAATTTTCTTTCTCTTTTTTAAGTTAAGCCCCAACGTGGAGCTTGAACTCAACCCTGAGATCAAGACCTGACCTGAGATCGAGAGTCAGACACTTAACTGACTAAGCCACCCAGGCACCCCATGGTCTTAGAGAATTTTCTTAAAAATGCTTTTGAGTTATTGGTTTAACCAGTTTTATTTTATTTATTTTTATTGGTATAAATAAAATTCGTTTTAAGAAATTCCTTCTCCATCCTCTACTACATATCTTTTGTCTCTTCTTGCCCACTGCATTCCTCTCTCCTCCTCAGTTTTCACCTCTGGTCCATGTAGGATATTTCTTTAGTAGGTTTCCAAGTTAGGGGAAGTTCTCTCAGGGTTTTGTCCAGGTTTTGTCCACAAGATTTTTCTATTCCCTAATTCTTGAGTTGTATTTTAAAAAACAATTTTAGTATTATCTTAAATTTTGAAAGTTTCAAAGTATTTTTACTTAGCCTTCAGATTTTTATTTATAAGATCTGTATTATTCTTTTTAAATTATTCTGACCTTTTCTAAGAAAATACTGAGATGCTAGTATTATATATAAAGAGATTAATGTTATATGGCAACTAATGGCTATAGAGTGAAAGTTACATTACAGGTTGATTGATTAGTTTCCTCTCTAATGAGCTATTATATTTGAGCTTCTCTAAGAAATTATTATGTTTATAAACAAATATTTCCTCATGAAAATCATTAATACACAAAAATGAAAAACGAGAATACTTTTTACTTCAAGGAAGATGCTTTAACACGGGAAAAATTCTGAAAATACTTTCAGAAAAGCACTTCAGATGTGTCATTGAAATTTAGTTCATATAGTCTCCAAAGGGCAGCTGAGAGTGAGCTTCAGAGGGGACCAACACATGTTCCTGACCTTGGAGAAGGCCTTTCCCTACCTCCAGAGAGTGAGTGTTGTGCATATTCAGATGTGATTAAAGATCTTTACAGGGGGAGATTATTTTTGATTATCCAGGTGGGCCCCAAATCCAATCACAAATTGTCCTCGTGAGGGAGGGGAGAGGGGGATTTGGTACACACAGAAGAGGTGTCCATGTGACCTCAGAGGCAGAGACAGGAACTATAATGGCCACAAGTCAAGGAATGTCAACAGCCACCAGATTCTTTTAGAGGCAGGGATTAGAGCCTCCAGAAGAAGCATGGACCTGCCAACACTGTGATGTTAGCCCAGTGGTAGTGATTTTGGATTTCTGATCTCCAAAGTATGAGAAAATAAATTTCTGTTTTAAGCCAAATTAATAAATAAGTTGATGTAACTATAAATTGTTCTTATCTACTCATTAGAGAATATCTTTGATAAACTTACAAAAGGATTTCCTTCTTAATATACTGACAAGCTAGATAAAATCTCCCAAATGTTTCACAGATAACCCATGCTCAGATGCAAGAGAATCTGAATAGAATGTTGTTTTATTTGTGCAAACAAAACCTTTTGACTTGAGAGAATATTGCAATTCACATTTAGTAGTGAATATTTAATATGCTATTTTTTTTTAAAAAAAGAGATCCATGGCTCCAAAAGGAATGTTCTTTTAATAAAAAATAAATTTTTAGCAAAGAGCACTCAGACTTTTATCAGTATGAGACCTTCAATGTTAACATTCATAACTTGGTATTTATTTATTTGTGTGTGTGTGTATATATATATATATTTTTTATATATAACTTGGTATTTAATGTTTATGCGTCCAAACTCTCCTCTAGTCCCTCCTTTTTTTTTCTCCTCCAAGTTTCTTTTCTTGGAAATAAAATTAAATTTCATATAAAGTAGTTACCCAGCGATTGTTAACTTAATACAGCTAAATTTATTGTGCCATTTGCTTCCCTTTTTTTCTTTTTTTCTTTTATTAGGTTATCTTAGTCACCACACAGTACATCATTAGTTTTTGATGTTGTGTACAATAATTCATTATTTTCATATAACACCCAGTGCTCATTACAACACATGCCCTCCTTAATACCCATCACTGGGCTACCCCCAGTATTTTATCTACCATTTTGCTTAGAAATCCCCTCACATATGGCCTTGTGACTTGTAGTCCCATTCTGAACTGTGTCTACTTTAAGCTCTATAAGCACAGGAGGATTTTCTATAAGGTAATAATACTTTTAATTTTACACGTGACAGTAATCTACATGCTGCTAAGTAGTTTGATGAAAGTCATCCTTTGAGCAGGTTAACCAGTCTTTCTGGTAGGTGTTTTACAACTCACAATTAGCTCTTTTAAAATTTAATTGTAACTTATGAAATCTTTCCCTAAAATTTATTTGTAGTGATCCTACAGTGTTTTATATTGAATGTGGTTTTTTTTTTAAAAAAAAGCTTATTTATATTGGTTCATATAACTTCTTTCTGCATTAATTTATAGACACAATATTTAAGGCAAAATAGTAAATATTACTGCAAATTCAAAAGTGAGACCAAGGAAATAAAAGAAAACTTAGCAAAAAGTCAGTATGATTGTTTTCGATGTGCTTCATATTTGACTGTGAGCTACTGCAACCATGACAAAAATAAAAATAAGTTCAGTTTCATAATTTGTATTATAAAAAGGAGAAAGTATATTGGTTGCACTGAGGAATTAGAGTTTTTTCTGGTACCATATTATAGAAGAAATTTCTTATGTGAGTCATTATGGAAAGGACACAGAATAAAGCTGTATTTTATATGATTTGTTTCTTTTTCAGTTTATCATTAGGTTGTAGTTTGTTCGCTCACTTTGGGAAACCAGAATTTTTCATAGCATCTACATTCATGACTCTGCATATGCTAATGGAATAGATACTAAAAAATAATTACTGGGGCGCCTGAATGGCTGTCGGTTAAGCATCTGCCTTCGGCTTGGGTCATGATCTCGGGGTCCTGGGATGAAGCCCCTGTGCCTGGCTCCCTGCTCAGCAGGGAGCCTGCTGAGCAGGGAGCCTGCTTCTCCCTCTCCCTCTGCCCCACTCATGGCTCATACTTGTGCGCACTCTCTCTCTCTCTCTCTCAAATAAATAAAATCTTTTAATAAAAAAATAATTACTGATAAAAATGAATGTCACAAGTAAATGAACTTAAGTTTGGGTTAAAAAAACACTTACGAGTCCTAATAATCTTTCTCGCATGGCATAGTTCCAAGATATAATGCCCTCATCTTTTCATGTTCATATTAGCATTTAACACATTTTATTGTAATTTGTTTATCTGACATTTGCCCAGATCCTCACTTGACTGTGGGTTCTGCTAGGCCAGGAATCCTGTCTTGGTCATTTGTAACTCTTACTGCTAATTTTGTTGCCTGTACATAGTAACATACTCAGTAAATATTTTCATGAATGAGTGTAATATTGACTTCAAGTATATTTGTTTTCTCTCTTTTTATAATTCAGAATTATGGCTTGGAAACAGAAAATCTAAAAACCCTTTCCCACAAGCTGAATGCATCTGCCAAAAATCTACAGAATTTTATAACGGGAAGGAGAAGGAGTGGCCATTATGATGGGAGAACAAGCCGAAAATTGCCAAATGACTTTCTGACTTCGGTTGTGGATCTGATAGGAGCAGCTAAGAGTCTGCTTGCCTGGTTGGACAGGTAAAATCCTCCACATATTTCATAAGTAATCCTCCTCAGACACTATCTTGAATATAACATTATTTCATGTGTTCTTGTGAAAGAATTAAACAGGTAGAGGAATATCAAGTTACAAATGTCTAATTATGATTCATCACAAGGTAAGGGTATCATCAAATAGACATTAATCATTTGTAAATTTTTATATCTAAGTAGCCAATTAATAATTAGTCCCTGACAATTTCAGAATACCTTAACTGCTTTACAAGCAAAGTCATTTTGGGCTGTCATAACAAGATTAATAGTACTGTTTTATCCCCTAATTTTCTTTATTCTTTGTATTAATTGGTCATATTGAAGGGAGTGAGCATTAAATGGATTCTATTTACTGTTTTAAATGCGTAATTAGACACTGACACTTTAATAGCATGCAGTTCACGTCTCCTTACCTTGCTAAATTCATTCTTTATTATTACTCACATTGCACAATCTTGGGTATCATAAACAGTTTTAGATATTTTTTTCTAGTTAATTTTTATTTGTCTTGGAACACATAAAATAACAAAAGTTTTCATGATATAAAATGAAAAAATATTAAAATATGTTGTTAAACATTGTAATGGTAAAACAAATTACAATTTTTTTTTAAATTAAGCTCTTTACTTTCATTTTTAGAATTTTTTTGTAAGGGTTATGTACTATGTTATGGTGGTTAAATAACCAAATTTTAAAATACATTTTATCTCTCATAAGAAACTCTGGTAATATAAGATTACCAGAATTCTTTCTTGAGTAAATGTTAGTGGGATGTGCATTATGTATAATATTTTTGCTTTTTAAAAGTCTGAGGCTTTATATAAAAATAAAATATTTGTATTTTTAAGGTAAAAGTTAAGATAATTTAACTTTATATTATCTAAATTTATATATATTAATAATAACATATAATATGATGATACTAAATCCAAATCTATTAGCTTTTTGATAATTAATTGGTGGACAGCATATTTCTTTTGCATTATGACATCATTAAAGTTTAATTCTCATAATTGTCTAAACTAAATTTACCAATTGTTTAAAGTAGTTGTTCTTTAAATGTATAAATTCTGCAAGTTTCATAATGGTCAATAAGTAAAACATATTTAAAATACGGCTTAGTCATTAAGTAATATACTTGTTTCAGAAGGCTTCTCAGTAATTATAAAGCTTAAAGAACACAAACTTAATGACCTGCTTTATAATTGTGAATTTCCTTGACTGCAATATTTGTATTTAGTAAACTTCATTTTATGTTTTTACACTAGTACTTGTCAAATAAATGAATACATAGAATGTTTTCACTTTTTAGGTCAAGATATGGCAGTTTATAAAATCATATAAATAGCTTCTAGAACACTGCATTAATTTCTGACATTTTATTGTATTACATAATTTTTAATGGTGACTTGTCATCTAAGAAGATGATTTTAGTAAATGCCAATTCACCTACAAACACATATGAGCACACACACACATACAAAAACACATACAAACACACACATAACATGAAGTCAATCAATGGTGTTTTGTGTTTGTTTCATAGGAAGAGAAAACTTGATAAAAAGCCTGAAGGAAATAATTTGGATCATCTATTTGACTTCCTTCGCTGCAAAGATTTTCACAATGCTTATTTTGTATTCCATTATACCATGGTGATTGATTAAATCAAAGGCAATTTAATATTTTAACCATAAAAATGAAATATGTATGTGAAAGGAAAGAAAAAAGCTTTGTGATAACTTTAAAGTTATCTGTTGAGACTGTAAATTGAAAAAAGAAACAAGTTTATATTTTGAAGATCTTTCACAGAAAAGTTCAGCTCTAGGCTGGCTTGCCTATAATGATGATACTTTAGCAAGCTTAAGTTTTAAAAAGGAAAGGAGAAAGAAAATTTTTTACATGCTAAGGTATTTGGACTTACGCCGAAGGCCTTGGAAACCTGTTTAATAGAGTCATTGTGTTTAGACCTGTGGATCTTGATGCTTACTAGGGCTGTAATGTTGGGAAAAATTAAAGAAGGGTAAGGATGAAAGAAAACTAACTTAAGAGACTATTTTAGGAATTAATCGTACTGCTGCTACTGTTGACGATTTTGATGCCACACTCATTTAATCAAAGCAACCCTAGGAAGGTTGTCTTCATTTTACAGATAGAAAAACAAGCACTTAAAGAGGTTAAATTCAAAACCAAATGGCAAATAGTGGTGGAACCATGATTCAATTCAGGCATCTGACAACAGAGTTGATCCTGCTATTTACTGAGGTTTTTAATTGGAGGAGCAGAAGTGAGGATAGAAGAATGTTTGTTAGAGATATTTATGCAGATAAATAAGATTCTGGGACAGGTAAGATCTAGAGACTACAGGAGGCATCTAGATATTTGACTTGGCTGGCCCAGTGGATGGTGATGCCATTATCAAAACAGAAACGAGTTATAGTGGAAGATGAATGTTGAGTGTGAGGCATGATAAATTGTGAAAAGGTCTTTAGAATATTGCTGCTCAGAAAAAATATATGATCTATGATCGATAGAGATTTGGTAATAGAATGAGCTCTGTGAACCACCAACAACTAAAGGATGAGTGGAAGTGCAGCTTATAGGGAAAAAAATGAGAAGGCATAACAAAGAGGCAGGAGAGAATTAGATGAGAGTACTGTCTGGAAGCAAAGGTAGTAAAGAGGTTTTTGTTTGTGAGGTTTGGGTTTTTTTTTGAGATTTCAGTATTGTTTTTTTTCCCAAATTTATTGAGCTGTAATTGACAAATAACTATGTAAGTTTAAGGTGTATAGCATGATGATTTGATATACATATATTGTGAAATGATTACCACAGTAAGGTTAGCTAATACATCCATCACTTCATATAATTACCTTTTTTGTCTGAGTGGTGAGAACATTTAAGATGGGAGTAAAGAGTTTTAGGGGGGAAAGGAAGTGATGAGTAGGGTCAAATGCTGCTGAGTGATTAGGTAGGGTGAGGACTGAAAGTTTGTAGTGAATGAGGGAATCAGGATATATGTAACCGTACTAACAACAGTGTAGTGATTTTATTTAGAAGTCAGGAAAACTGGAATGCATGAGTTGGCTATGAATTAAAGGTAAGTGAGAAATCCTCTTTGAAGAAATTTTTCTGTGAAATGGTTTGTAGTTCAGAATAGTTTTGTGTAATATTAACTTCCCTTTTTCATAGATTCTTAATCGTTTAGTGGTGATAGAAAAGAAGAGAGATAAATGATGAATACTACTTCTATATTTGGGAGCTTGACTTTGCTTCCTCCTCTGCCATGGATTGTATAAATATCTTAACTATTCCTTGGCTAATATAAATTTCAGAAGGTCCTGAAATCAATTTAAATATAATAGAACTTTGCCTGTAACTCTGCCAGGTGAAATGTTTAGGCTGTTTGTTTTCCTGACAACAACCCAGACTTTTTGGGGCACCTGGGTGGCTCAGCTGTTAAGTGTCTGCCTTTGGCTCAGGTCATGTGGGATTGAGCCCCCCTTCAGGCTCCCTGCTCGGCAGGAAGCCTGCTTCTCCCTCTCACACTCCCCTTGCTTGTGTTCCCTCTCTTGCAGTCTCTCTCTGTCAAATAAATAAATAAAATCTTTAAAAAATAATAACCCAGACTTTTATCAGAGATAACTAGTGGGTGTGTATATAAGTTATATTTTTATTCCGTTCAAAGAAAAAAATGTTTCCTAGGTAGCAGCAAGAACACAAGACAACACTTCATATGTCCTCTTGTTTCATTGTGTCCTACAAGCTACACAGAAAACAAAACACATTAATCTTTGCTAGAATAGCCAAAAGAGCAGTGTTCTCCA
Source organism: Ailuropoda melanoleuca (assembly GCF_002007445.2). Taxonomy (NCBI): domain Eukaryota; kingdom Metazoa; phylum Chordata; class Mammalia; order Carnivora; family Ursidae; genus Ailuropoda; species Ailuropoda melanoleuca. The sequence continues at coordinate 17,739,597 of NC_048238.1, forward strand.
TGACCTAAGTTATTGTGAATCCTGGCCAAAATGCATCATGAAATAGTGCAAAGGAGCACAAGGCTGAGAAAGAGTTGAATTTCAGCTCTGCCTCTAGTCTTGCGTAATCTTGAACCTTAACTTCTGTTTTTATTTTCTTTTTAGAATAGGATGTAAAACCTGCAGAATTTGAAGTTCTCTTCTAAACACTAACAATCTATAATTCATTGTCCTTGTTCACCAAAGCCATATGAGTAATTTATCCAACTTATTTCCTTCTAAATAATATCAAAAGGTGAATACTAACAACATTTGTTAGTTACTTGTAGAATCATTATCTAACTCCCTATCTCTTCTCTAAATAAATTTAGTTAATATTTTTAAGTTCTAGAACAAAATTAATCTCTTTATGCTTTCTTTATAAAAGGTAAGAATGTGTTCTGTCTTGTTTATTTTTGTTTGCTTTTGAAGAACTTAGAACTTAGGTACTTAATTATAAAAGTTCCATAGAAATGACATTGACCAAAAATTCTTAATATTTTGATCTGTTGGTGTAGATTTACTTTAATTTAAAGAAACAGTGATAAATATTTTGTCATTAAATTTTTTATTACATTTTGGGGAGAACTTGCATGCATGGCAATATGCATGGGTTTGTTGCAACTTTTATGTAATGTCACTTGAAAGGGGAGAAAGGAAAAGAAAGAATAGGTGAAAACCTTTAGTTGTAGATACTAAACTGGTGGCTTCATATATATCAACTCATTAAATTTTCATAAAGCATGTATCATTATCCCCATTTTACATTCAAAACAGTATGTAACTTGCCTAAAGTCATTCATCTAACATGAAAATTAAAATTTGAATCTGTTTTTGTTTGATACCAAAACCTTTCTTGTTTCTCATTTGCCACGTTCCTTTGTCACACTACATCTCCTTTCAAATGTTGACTAATTCTTAAAAATTTTGAGGAAGTTATATTTAGGAATGCCGCATATATAAACATTTATTTTCATTTTGGTATTTCTCTTCAACTACTAAACAAGAGTGTCACTTTTCTGGTTTTGGCCTGGATACTTAAAAATCGCTATATAGAATTTTTATTTATAGAAAATTTAGTTCATGTTCTACTTTGAAGGCATCAGAGAGATATCTTTTAATATCACTGAAAACCTTTCAGGGCTCCTGGGTGGCTCAGTCAGTTAAGCATCTGACTCTTGATTTTTGGCTCTGGCGATTATCTCAGGGTTGTGAGACTGAGCCCCACATCAGGCTCTGCACTGGGCATGAGGCCTAATTAAGATTCTCTCTTTCCTTCTCTCCCTCTACCCCCTGCTCGCACATGCTCTCTATTTCTCCCCTCCCGCCCCCCCAAAAAAGAAAAGAAAGTAAAAACCTTTTCAATGTTTAAGACTTAAAAGTTAGGGGAAAAAATGTTTACAGTTCACAAAACCTTCAATTTCAGTGGAGCTTTCATTCAAATAAAATTCATTTTCAAAAACCAGCTCTTTACATTTCTTAAATCATATAAAATCTAAGGGTAACAAAATTGCTTTTTTTTCTCCCATTTTAAATATTTACTTGAAAGAAGCAGCAGACTTTCCCAGAGGAAAAGCTTCAGAGGTGAATCACATTTGGTAGCTTTACTGTTTATTTTCAATGCATGGTTTACTTGTCTATTTTTAACCTACACCCTGCTGTTCTTCACATCTCATCTTTCCTGCAGTTTTATTTGGCTTTGCCAAGTCAATCTATACTTGAAGGTTTACGGATCACTGTATGTATCACACTGTATAGTAACATCATTAATAATGTTCATAAGTGTTATTTATAGAAAATGTTTATTTTGTCATTTATAGTGAAAGTTCATTATTTTCTCTCATTTTTATCATTAACACCTAATTCTAATTGTTTCTAAAATATCTTTCAGGACCATTCTATTTTGAAGAGATCAGTGAGATATTTTTTTATGTCATTGAAAACCTTTTAAATGTTTAAGGTGTTAAGAGTAGGGTGACAAGGCAAAAATATTTTCTTTGAAATCTTTTGCCTTATCTCAAAAAATGTTTGAACTGATTTCTTCTTCCATGATGGGAAACTATAGGACAAAAACTAATTGTATCCCAGGAAAAAAAATTACAAAAACCAAACTACCTCAAACACTACCAGCTACTGTGGCCCACTGTTGCTTGGTCTTGTTTCCTCTCACATGCTCACTGCTCTCACTTGGCACCTCTTGTTCCAGAGATCAACACTAATGTTAGAACTGCCACTGTTCATGGACTGTGCTCAGGCTCAGCAGTGCCAAGCTGAGAAATAGTAAGGCATTCTAGATTTCCTTATTCTTAGCTTTTTAACTTTCGTTATTGGCTTCTAATTTGTTTAGCATCTCTGAACCATTAATAATTTTCCATAAATGTAATACTTTTGTTTGAAAAGAACATACAAAGAATACTTTCTTATAGAGTCATAAGCCTTTGCCGTCGAAAGAGTTATAAGCATTGTATTATCCATATGGTGATTTAAGAGGAACAGTTGCTTAACTTTTAAGATCTAAATAGGATTGTTCCTGTAATAGCTGTTTATTGATGAGCCAAGGATTTTTTTTAAAACTTTCTGACATCAGAAAGCTTTCCTGCCATGAATTTAATTTCCTTTACTTGGAGTCACTGTTCTTTTTTGTAAGTAGCCTGAGCTCTAGCTTGGGTTTTTTTTTTTTTTTTTTTTTTTTTCAGAGTGAAGAATAAATTTCTCTCTCTCTCTCTCTTTTTTTTTTGCTTTATGAACTGATTGTGTTCATGTACTATACAGAGATCTATTTCTCTATCTAGATGATCATTAAGTCATGACTGAGTAATCATCTTTGGTAGCTCACAAAAATCGGAAGCCTGTCAGGCTTCATTTATTTACATATGTGTGTAGCCAAAATAATCATACCAGACATTAGGATCTTCAGGATAAGAATGGTTCTTTAGTATGGTTATACATGATTTGCCTTTAAAATAAAAACTTTAGGGGAATTCACTACAAGAGAAAATCAGTGTTTTCTTTGGTGTATGTTTAGAGCTTTCTTCCATTTTCTTGACATTTAATCTTGAGCTAGAAACTTGTCTTACTTGAAATATGAGTGGTCAGGAAAGTGGAAAACATGCCTTAGAATTCAGTTTGCTATAGGCATTCACTCTTCAAATAGATTTTTCCTTTTATGTATTTTGAAGATCAAGTTTATGGGAAAAATCATGCTGTATTTCATCTTATCACTTTTGAATGAAGTTTTTAGATTTTATTAACAGACTTTGACCTTTTCAAACCTAGGAACCCAAACTCTTTCTACTCATGCCAGAAGCATGTTGAATTCGTAATTAAAATGCCAATTTTTATGCTTCAGTGCAGCAAAAATGGCTTTTAGTTACTTTTGAGAAACGATTTTGTCTTAGAAGTGTTTATCTTTTACATCTTTTTTAAAAATGGTTTTATTGAGGCCTAATTTACATTTTATAAAATTCACCCATTTTAGGTATACAGTTTAATGAGTTTTAGTAAATTTAGATACACCTATGCAACATCTCTACAATCCAGTTTTAGAAAACTTCCATAAGAATAGATTTTTTAAAGCTCGTTCCTCACAAAGAGGTTATTTTTTTTAACTGAGAACGTAGATTAATTACATATTTTTTCCAGTTAACTTTATTTGAATTCGTAATGTCTCTGTTTTAGTAAATTATGGTGAGAAATATACTGATTTTTGGAATGCAGATTAGTGGAAGACAGCCCATAATAGGCTGTGGTATATAGAATTATTTAGAAAACAATATGTTAAAAACCACTGGAGAAAGAAAGAGTCATTTAATAAATAGTATTGAGATACCAGTAAAGCCTTTGGAAATAATGATAGGACAGTACCTGTTGTTTACTAAAAAATTTTAAGTATATCATTTATTTAAGTGGAAAATAAACCCATGAGAAAACAGGAGCAAATATAGACAAAAAATGATTGCTAGATGTAGAAAGACTTAAGTATTTAAAAATATGGAATAAAATAAAAATGAATGTCCCAATTGACTTTCACTACATAAAACTGAAAAATGTGACAAAGTGTAAGACAGATGACAAACTGGGAAAAATAAATACTTGCAACAAACATATTAGAAGCACAGTGTTAATGTGTACTATGTGAATATTAACTTTGTATTTTAAAAATACGAAAATGTAATAGGTGAGCTCATAGACATTTTAAAGAGAGGACACAGAAATTGCTGATAAGATGTATGTACCAAATCTGAGAGCTGTGAAGTAAAAACTGATGGAACAAGAAGAAAAAGACAAATCCACAGTTATAATTGGATACTTCATATCCACTGTCTCAAAATTGATAAAACTACCAGACATAAAGTCAGTAAGGATTAGAAGAACTGAATACCGCCACCAAATGACATATAATTGTCATTTTTAGAGTACTTCATCCAACAAGAGCAGAATACAAATTCTTTTCAAGGGCCTTTTGTAACATTCACGAAGATAGACCATATCTGCATCATAAAGCATACTTTGACACATTTAAAAGAATTAAAATCCAGTTACAGTATATTTTTAACCATAATGGAATCAAACTAGAAATCAAACAACCCATTTCCAAGTAATCCATGGATAAAAGAGAAAGTCTCAAGGGAAGTAAAAAATATATTAAGCAGAATGAGAAGAGAACAAATAATTTTTGTGGCACGCTGATAAAACAGTGATAAAAGGAAAATTTATAGCACTGAATGCTTATATCAGGGAAAAAAATCTCATCAATCAACTAATCTTCCATTTTAAGAAAATAATAGCTAATCAATGTGTATAAATTTTCAGTTAAGCAAGATGAAAAAGTTCTAAAGGTCTGCTATAAAATATTGTACCTATAGTTTAACCTGTTGCTAATACTGTACCTGTAGTTAACAGTACCGTCTTGTACACTTAAAGGTTTTGTAAGGAACATGAATCTTGTGATAAGTATTCTTATAATAAAAGAAAATAGAAAAATAAGAGTGAAATAAACCTAAAGCAAACAGAACAGGGTAATAATGACAAAGGATTAAAAATCAATGAAACTGAAAGCAGAAACACAGTGGAGAAGTCGATCAAAATAAAAGGATCATGAAGGAATGCTACAAATAGTTCTTCATACATAAATTTAATAGCTTAGATGAAATTGATCGATTCCAATTCCTTGAAATACACAAACCATCACAATTTACCTAAGATGAAATAGATACTCTGAATAATCCTCTGAGTATTAAAGAATTTGAATTGTGTTTAGAAACCTTTTGTGGTGGTGTATAAAAGGTCAAGGCCCAGATGATTTCCTTGGTGAAGTCTACTATATATGTAAAGAGGAGATAACACCAATTCACACAATCTGTTCCAGAAAATAGATGAGTGGGTAATTCTTCCCATGTCATTTTATGACGTGATGATGATCTTAATCCGAGTACTCGAAAACAGTACAAAAAAAGAAAACTGTGGACCAGTATCTCATGAACTTCATGTTAACTGGTTAACTTACATGTTAAAATCCTCCACAAATTATTGGTAGACTAAATCCAGCCATATATAAATAAAATTATGCACCATGACTAAGTGGGATTTATGCCAGGTATGCAATGCTGCCTTAATACTTAAAAATAAATCAGTGTAATCCACCACATCAATGGTAAAAAGAATGAAAATCATATGATCATAACAGTTAATGTAAAAAGTGCATTTGGTAGAATCCTATACCCATTCATTAGAAAAATTCTCAGCAAGGTAGGAACAGACTGGTAATACCTGAACTTGATATAAAGCATATATAAAATGCAACAGCTAAATTTACAATTCCATTATGAAATACTGAATGCTTTCCGCCTAAGACTGGGAATAGGGTAATACTGTCTGCTCTCACCTCTCCTATTTAAAAATCTATTGGAAGTCGCATGCAGTGCAGTAGGCAAGGAAAGGAAATAAAAGGCCTAGACTTTAGAATGAAAAAAATAAAACTTCCCCTATTTGCAGATCATATATATCCTTGGATAGAAAATTCCAAGCTATCTACAAAACATCTGTTAGAACTAATAAGTAAATATCAAGGTTGTAGGATACAAAGTACACACAAAAATTAATTATATTCTTATATGCTAACAATAAATAATTGGAAACCAAAATTAAAAACATGGTACAATTTACAGTTGCTTCAAAAGTAGTGAGTTGCCTACACATAAATTTAGCAAAATATCTACAAGATCGGTATGTGAAAACTATAAAACACTGATGTAGGATATCAAACAAGATACAAATAAATGGAGATACATACTGTATACTGTATTCATGTATTGGAAGCTTCAGTAAAAATGTCAGTTCTCAAGTCTCCCTACAGGTATAATGAAGTTCATAAAAAAAATTCCAGCAGGATATTTTTATAGCCACAGACTGTATGATTCTAAATTTCTATTAAAAAACAAAAAAACTAGAATCATTTTTCAATTCTGAAAAAGAAATTACTCAGTTTTAAGTATTATGTAACTGTAGTAATCAAAATTGATATTGGTTACTGGACAGACACTGAGAGAGTCCAGACTATTCCTTTATAGGTCTGGTTAGCTGATTTTTTGACAGTGTAGAACAGATAGCCTTTCAACAGATGGTTTTGGAGCACTTGGATAGGCATGGGGAGAAAGTGAAACTCAACCCAGACTTCACATCTTAAAAATTGACTCAAAAATGGACCACAGATCTAAATGTAAAACATAAAACTTTCATAAGAAAATATGACTTATGGTCAGGTGAAGATTTTCTGAGATAAAGGACTAAAGGTATAATCCAGAAAAAATTATCAAGTTTGACCTCATTAAAATTAAAAACCTGATAGGCTAAAGACCCTGTTAAGAGAATGGAAAGACAATTACTTTGAATAGACTGAGAAGAAATAGTACAGGTCACCTATTCAACAAAGAACTTGAATACAAAATGTGTTAGGAACTCTAAACTCCAATAGTAGGAATACCAAAAATCAAGCAGCAAATGGGCAAAGGACGTGAGGAGACATTTCACTGAGGAGTGTGTGTGTGTGTATGTGTGTACACACATACACACACACACATATATATATGGTTAGGAAATATGCACATGAAGATGTTCAGCATCATTACTGAATTACCCATTCAGGAAATATTAATAACTATTAGATACAGGTAATATATAACATAAATATAGATAAAACACCTTGAAGGGACTAAAGACCTAAATGTGAGACCTGAAACCATAAAAATCCTAGAAAAGAGCATAGGCAGTAATTTCTCTGACATTGACCATAGGAACTTCTTTCTAAATATGTCACCTAAGGTAAGGGAAACGAAAGCAAAAATAAACGATTGGGACTACGTCAAAATAAAAAGCTTCTGCACAGTGAAGGAAACAACAAAACTAAAAGGCAACTTATGGAATGGGAGAAGATATTTGCAAACAATGTATCTGATAAAAGGTTAGTATCCAAAATATATAAAGAACATATAAAACTCAACACCCAGAAAACAAATAATCTAATTAAAAAATGGGCAGAAGACATGAAGAGACTTTTTTCCAAAGAAGACATCCAGATGGCCAACAGACACATAAAGAGATGTAGTGAAGAGACCTTATAACTACAAAAGAACCAATAAATATTAAGAACTAAAAAGAAATTTGGTGAAAAGCAAACATTATGTTTCTTGGGGTGCCTGGGTGGTGCAGTCGGTTAAGCATCTAAGTCTTGGTTTCAGCTCAGGTCATGATCTCAGGGTCCTGAGATTGAGCCCTGAGTCAGCCTGCTTGAGATTCTGTCTCTCCCTCTGCCCCTCCCTGCCATGGACTCTCTCTCTCTCTCTCTCTCTCTCTCTCTCACATAAATAAATTTAAAGAAAGAAAAGCAAACATTATATTTCTTGAGTTTAATTCTCTTCTAAGCTGTTTCCTGAATTTTTTTTTCTAAACTATGTCCTGAATATTTTTTTTCATTTGAACAGGGCTTTATTACTCACATTCATATTATTAATATTACATTTTTTTGAAATGAAGTATTAGTAGTAAGATAATGCATCATTAACTCTCATTTCTTGCACTGGACATTTAAAAGATTATAACCAGCTGGTAGATTCTTTTTTGTTGTTTTTTTATTATATTATGTTAGTCTCCATACAGTACATCCCTGGTTTCTGATGCAAAGTTCGATGATTCATTAGTTGCGTGTAACACCCAGTGCACCATGCAATACGTGCCCTCCTTATTACCCATCACCATTCTATCCCATTCCCCCACTCCCCTCCCCTCTGAAACCCTCAGTTTGTTTCCCAGAGTCCATAGTCTCTCATGCCCCCCTTCTGATTACCACCCCTTTCTTTATCCCTTTCTTTCCCCACCGATCTTCCAAGTTCTTATGTTCCATAGATGAGAGAAATCATATCATAATTGTCTTTCTCTGCTTGACTTATTTCACTAGAGAGCATAGGCAACAACCTCTACGACATCGGCCAAAGCAACCTTTTTCATGACACATCTCCAAAGGCAAGAGAAACAAAAGATAAAATGAACATGTGGGACTACATCAAGATAAAAAGCTTCTGTCCTGAATATTTTTTATCCCTATGTAAACTTAAGAACAACTCATTTCCTATTATTCAAGATCTTAACTTAAGACTATTGCATTTGGGGGCTTTTCAAAATCTGTTCCTATTAATCACAATTTTCCTTTTCCCTTTTATAGGTCACCATTTGCTGCTGTCACAGACTATTCAGTTACGAGGAATAATGTCATACAGCTATGCTTGGAATTGACAACAATTGTGCAACAGGTATTAGCTGACGTTTCCTTCTGTTAATTTATTATCTATTTCATATTCTAACAATGCAAGTATTCTTTTTTACCAAGAGTTTATAAGATACTAGTTTGGGAGTTTCTCATGCAAAGAGAAATGGTTCTAAATAAACCAGATACATGGTTTGGGAAACTATTCCTGTAGCCCAATAAACAAGCGTTTTATTTACCAGAAGATGTAAAAGTAAACTGAACCTCTAGAGAAATCATTATAGGACTGTAAGTCTGGTAGTCTCACATTTTAGTGGGGAGGGTTGTACTGCCTTTCACAAAATGAGATTGCCCCATTTAGATAAAACAATCTAAGACTTTTGCTCTAAGACACTGTTCTTTATTAGTACAACTATTAGTTTCACTTATATATTGCACATGTGAAAAAATGTACATAATAGCTTTTAAAAGTGATCTATTTACATATCCTGGTATTTTACTTTGAATATTATCCAACCCATGGATCCCCAAATGAAATGCCTAGCTACTATATATGTTTGAATCAAGACTAGGATAAGATATGGAGAAACGTTATAGTGGTGAATTGACTATTGTACATATTTTACAGTATTTAATTAAATGTAATAACACAGCTGAGAAGTCCGAGGCCCACAGTCACAAGGCTGTGTAAGCCCCAATGGCAGCCTCTTGTTGTTCTCAGGTGCCAGAATTTGTTAACCTATCTAGTGATGGAGAAAGAGAGACGAGAAAATAAGATGATACAGAAAATTATTGGGGAAGTTGATGATTTAATTTATTCTTGTACTCCCTGGCCTTTATTACCAGGGATAATTATAGGAAGGAGAGTAACTTTGTGACTTTTAATTGTGGAACACATCAGACGTTCATCAGGATTCTATCTATCATGGCAGTGAGAAAGCAACTCGTGGTTACTCAGAGACATGCATGAAGACTGTGAACATTTTTATGAGCTTTGAGATACCTTAACGGTCTCACTGCAAGTCTTTATATTTGATAGCCTTAAATTTAACTTCTGTTCAGAAATTTCAACTGGATAAATGGGAGAAGAGTGGCATTTTAGGACAAGGGTCAATAAACTTTTTCTAAAAGAAATCAGATATTAAGTATTTAAGGTTTCGTGGGCTAAGTAGTGCAGGCTATCAGGGTCTGTTGGAATTACTCAACTCCGCTGTTGTAGAGCAAAAGCATCTGTAGACAATGTGTAAATGGATGGGGGTGGTTATGTGCCTATAAAACTTGTTTTGCAAAAAAAGGCTACAGGTTGAATTTGGCTCCTGTGCTGTCTTTAGCTGACCTGTGTTCTAGGGCAATGGTAGACCCGTGTGGTCTGTGGATGAGCAGCATTTTCATCACATGAAAACCTGTTAGAAATTCAGATACTTGGAATACACACCAAATGTACTGTGGGGAGGGCCCAGGTATCTGCATGTTTGCTAGTTTTTCAGGTGATTCTGGTTCTCCTACATTGTTCTAGGAACCAGGGGTAAAAGCAATAATATAATCTATGGGTTATTTTTCTTAGAGCTTTTTGTTATCAATGACATTTCTTAAAAAATGTATTTTCTAAAGCTCTATTTCTTTTAAAGGCATTAAACCAAAGATTTGAGGTATGGATAACAGATTATTAGTTTCTTCCCTTTTACTATGAGAGAGAAATTTTCTCTGATTTAAGGATATATATTACACAGTATTTGTATGATAATCTCACATAGCCTTTTAATATAGATACATGCTCAGTAACAATCTATATTAAACAATCCTAATAAAACAAGAATTATTAAGTGCTACATGTCCAGATCTGTGAAAACTGTATTATATTTGTTATGTAAGCAATTAATTTATACATGAGACCCAAACAATTGACATATGGTGGAATTAAATGTGAGGATTAAAAGTATATTTTTCAACTTTTTATACACAAGAAACTCCTGTTTATTGTCAGTTCTATGAGAATGCAATCCATCTGCTATCAGCGTGCAAGATAACTTCATTTCCAAGCATAATTATGACAGAAAGTGGGTGTTTTTCAGTTCTTGCATCACCTCCAGACATCTAGACCTGATTAGCCTATTTACAGTTTGCTTTTGAGTAATTGTCCAACTCTCTGTTGCTTTATAAATCAAGACTGCAAATCTAAATGGCAATTATGATGTTTTCTTGACGATCTTAAGGAAGAGTATTCAGGTGTATTCATTTTCCCTATGCTTTCCCATATCAAAAGGGTATCAACAAAGTGTTCTTGGAAAAAAATTAGCTTTACTTAAGTATAGAGCGAAGTCATAAATGGAGAGTTTTTCTTCAAATGTTATATTGAGAAGAATGGCTGAAATGATTTTCAGTGAATTAAGATCAACTATAGAGAGATTGTCCAATGGTGAAAGTGTGGTTTGTGTCAGATATGACTAACTCCCACCCATTCTGCTATTTTAAGAACCTACCATCCAGGTAACAAGTGGTTCAGCTTTTGTTTCTGGAATGTATAAATACCTGCTATTGACAACTACTTCACAATAAACGTATGTCATTCTGATATTGCCTTCAGAGGCTTGTTTATGCTCTCAGCAGGACCTTTAACAGCTGCATTGTGTGGCCCAACATTCTCTTTAGGAATTTGACATTCTCCTTAGGAATTTGCTTCAAAGCATTAAGGGGTATAAGTGTTTCTGTTTACAGGTCAGGAAACATTAGGTAGAGTAGAGAGAGATGCTTTCAGAAGTTGAACTGTGTGTACATTCTCACTTGACCACATACAGAATAAATGAAAACCCTCCAAATAACTGAAATACTGCAAATATACTCAGATCTGGAAGGACCTTCTGTACTCTCCACCCACTGTACGCTGTTTTAAAGAGGATGCCTTGTTCTTCATAGGACATGTTGCTCTAACATCACCTGTTTCTATTTTTTAAAGTTCAGCAGCTTGTAACATTTGTCACAGTTCCTTCTCACTCTCATTTTCCTATCACATGTCCTGTTCCATGTGTCACCTTTAAGATGCTTCTGAACAAAAACCTCTGTACCTAGCTGGTTTGGGTTCTTGCCTTGCCCACCCCATCCCAACTTGTACCTGACCAGATATCTGAATTCATCTATTTTAACTAGGTCTTTTCTGTTGTATCTTTTTTTTTAAAAAAAGATTTTATTTATTTATTTGAGAGAGGGATAGAACACAGGGGCAGGCTCCCCACAGAGCAGGGAGATGGATGTGGTACTTGATCCTAGGACCATGACGCTTAACCAACTGAGCCACCCAGGCTCCCCTTTTCTGTTGTACCTTAGAGTAAATGTTAAGATACCAATTTCTCTTAACAAAATACGTCTTCATGACATCCTAATTTACTTTACTTTTAAGTATAGAACCTATCATTGTCATACTGGTTATCCCAAAGCCCAGCTTCGTTACTTTTAGCAATTTTCTTCTGATTTCCAAATTGATTACAAACTCCTTTCTTTGGAATTCTAGGCAGTTCCAAGTATGGTCCTGTCATAATTTCAGTTTTATTTTCAGGTACTCCCATAAATTGTAATTGTAGTCCACTTTGTGTGGTTGAGTTATTGTTGGTAAAATAGATTTTGTAGTCTTATCTTTTTGGTGTGGGGTCTCCTCAGAACATGCTCCGTATATCTTCTTGTCTCAGTCTGGTAAAATTATGTTCTATTCTTTAAGGCCTCTAGGAAGTGCCTCATTCATGAAACTGTTACTATTTCCCACAACTCTTTGTTCCTTCTTCATACTTAGACCATGTATATTTAAAGTAACTATTGATATGGTTGGAATCAAATATACCACCTTGCTGTTTGTCTTCTATGTTCCCCATGTGTTCTTTGTTCTTTCTTTTTTCTCTGTACATTTTTATTATTTTTATTATTCCATTTTGTCCTCTTTGTTGACTTATTAGCTATAATTCTTTGTTGTGTGGACAGATATAGAAATCCCTTGAACTTACTTTACAGAGCATTTCACATCTCACCTATGGCAGTTATATTCTGCTATGAATAATAATTACCTGACTTCCATTAGATTATGAACTCCTTGAAGACAAGAATGATGTCTTGTAGGTGCCCATTACATACCTGTTAAAATAAACTGACCTGACACCCAATTATCCCCTGTGGCTAGCATATGCTCATTTGTACTCTTCCAAGAAAAAGTTGGAATTAAATGCTTGAATTGTTATTCATTTTATTTCGTCTCCTATAGTTCTGTCTCTGCTAGTTATGTAAAGAACCCCAGAGATATCCAGAGATACCCATCACTTTACATCTTAGTTTATTCATGAGTTAAAATAAGAGGATAGATCCTCATAACCACATTCCAATGCTAGAATGAAAGTGAACAAAACTCCTGAAACACTATGCAAATATAGAATACTAACAAAACATGTCTTTTTAAAAACTTTTATTTATTTATTTATTAGAGGTAGAATGCGGATGAGTAGGCAGAGCAGCAGGCAGAGGGAGAGGGAGAAGCAGGCTGAGCAGAGAGCCAGACTAGGAGCTGAAGGCAGATGCTTAACTGGCTGAGCCACCCAGGTGCCCCAGATAAGAGAACTTAAAACATTTCTTTAGAGGAAATTTAATTAAAGCATGATATCTTAGTGTTTGTAAATCATCTCTTAAATAATCTATTATTTTTCTACTGTTATATGATGTCATATCTTTGGTACCAAGTTTTTCTGGGCTCTGGTTTGTTACTGCCTACTGTAGCAATAGGAATGAGGTTGATAGATAAAATAATGAAATAAAATAGTTGTTTGTTGGGGCGCTTGGGTGGCTCAGTTGGTTATCCTGCTCAGGTCATGATCCAGGGGTCCGGGGATGGAGCCTGCATCAGGCTCCCTCTCCTCCCCACTCTTGCTCTCTGTCACTATCTCTGTCTCTCTCTCTCAAATAAATAAATAAAATCTTTTAAAAATAGGTGTTTGTTTGTTGATAATGAAACTGAGGGATTTCATTTCATTTACACTCCTTATTTTCCAAATTTTCTAAAATGAATTTGAGTTGTCAGAAAAAAAAAATGAATGCTATATACATTAAAGTAATACTACTTTGTTTGATAAAAGAGCACAGCATAGATGAATACTTAACTCTATTTTAAAACAAATGATGTAGTTTATAGTCACTGTCCATCTAATGGTCTCATTCAGCCATTGTATACACACTAATCACTGCATTCACTTGGAATTGTATGCAGTATCTGAAGACAGGAATTAAACTTAAGCTACCAGTAAAAGAGGCCAATTTGAATAAGCAAAGTGTAGATTTAAAAAAAATATATCTAGGGCATGCATTTATTACCAGGCTTTCAAGAAATCTCATCTGAACGGTTATGATGATAGTTATGCTTTGAAATATGCTGTACTTCAAATTATTTTTCACTCAACTTTAATTATTTTTATTCCCTTTGCAGCAAGAGGAGATGATCAATATCTAAAAATAAATCGTCACAAATAGCTTTTTTCCCTTCTTAACACAAAGGGGTGGTACTATGAAGTAAGTGGAAAGTGCTTCTTGATATTGGCTACCTATATTTAAAGTGGTGCTAACATTAGAGCTGAAAGAGAATATAAATTTCTTTTAACAAGTTCTGTTTGGAGGAATTTACTTAATCTTACCTGTTTTACTTATTTACAGTTGTAATAGGTTTAGATAGTTATATTTAAAGTCTTTTAAAGAGATTCCTCCCTCAACTCTTTCCTTTCCTCATAAGATTGGTTGTAATAACACATTTGAGCAAAAGGGGAAACTAGTTTTAAAATCGTGAATGGAAAGAATTCTCAGAGAACCGAAGCTTCATTTAGAGCACTGTTAGCAACTGAATCAGAAAAATGAAGACAGGTACCCATGCACTTACTTACTTACTTATTTATTTATTTGAGAGAAAAAGAGAGAGAGACCAGGCACAAGCCAGGGCGGGTGGGCAGAGGGAGAAGCAGACTCCCCGCTGAGCGGGGAGCCCAATACACAGGACTCAATCCCAGGACCCCGGGATCATGACCTGAGCTGAAGGCAGACGCTTAACTGACTGAGTGACCCAGATGCCCCAGTACCCATGCTCTTCTTGTCAGTATTGAAATAATTTCTATGATGCCTGCCCTCTAATAGGTAACAGCTTGATCTAAAATTACTCTACTGTGCCATTTTTATATTTTCCACTTCAAACACAATAATGATTAGATTGTCCCTAGTTAAGAAATGGGCACAAAAGTATCAGTTTGTAAGGTGAAACTTTGATGGAATTCAGAATACCTGGGGCAAGGGACTGAGGGTAGGAATAGTGAGTATTGGGAGACTTGAGGCTTAGCTCAGTTGCTTCATGACGAACCATTTGCATTTGCTTGTGCCATCTATAAACAGAAGTAATTCTGTTGTGAGGATCAAATTAGATGCATTAAAAATACATGTGAAGTGAAAAAAGGAAAGTAATATGTATAATGGGTGAGAAATAAAGAGACTTGATAAGAGGAATTAGAGTGACAACTTTGTTTTAAATAATGAATATATACACAGATTTTTTTTCCCTCCATTTAGTGTTAGTTTTCTTTAGCCGCATATACAGTGAAATCTGAATTACAAGCTGAGAGAAAAATTTCAACAGGTTGTGAAACATTTTAGATCAGGTTTTGAAATGTTGTATACCAAAGTGAAAAAAGTCCTTTTAAAATTCAGGTTCTGGTAATTTACTTTTACCTGAAATGTCTCCTCTAAATTGTATGTACTAAAATGTCTTGCTCTTTTCTTTTGGGCTTCTCATTTTTCAACCTTTTTAGATCCATTTTCCCTGTCCTTGGAGATCACTGTCTTTTTGAATAGTGTTTGAAACATTACGTTAGCTTACCATTCCCAGCTGAAAGTTGGGTAAAAAAGAGAAAAGATCAGTAGTCTCTCACATGAGATTGTGGGGTTTTTTTTTTTTAATTTTTTGTTATGTTATGTTGGTCACCATACAGTACATCCTTAGTTTTTGATGTAGTGTTCCATGATTCATTGTTTGCGTATACACCCAGTGCTCCATGCATTATGTGCCCTCCTTAATACCCATCACCTCACCGGCCTAGCCCAATCCCCCACCCCTCTCCCCTCTGAAGCCCTCAGTTTGTTTTCCAGAGTCCATAGTCTCCTGTGGTTCATTCCCCCTTCTGTTTACCCCCCCTTCATTCTTCCCTTCCTTCTCCTACCTATCTCCCTGCTATTCCTTATGTTCCACAAATGAGTGAAACCATTCACATGAGATTGTTTAAATTAACTTTTGAAAAGAAAAGCAAAGAAAAAGGAAATTCTAGAAACCTTTCTTAAAACATCCTATTTTAAGTATGTAATTGTTACCTACTGTTCAGTCCACTTTCCTTCTCCATCCTCTAAAATTTGAAGAAATAGCATGTGCTCTTCAAAAAATCTTAACTGAGAGAATCATCACCAAGACCTGAAAGTTCATTTAGATGTTGAGTTCTTAGATCTTTTGCTTGCATTCATTCCATTGATGTTGCTTGCCATCAGTGTAAAGGTTTATATATAGTACATCCCATAGTATAGTTTTTTTCTACATCTTTAAAATTACAAAAGTAATATCTGCTTTATAGAAAAACTTGAAGTTATGAAAAGAAAAAAAAAAACATTGCTTGTAACCCTTCCACTCAAAATCCCCATCATCATTTTGCTTATTTTATTTCATGTTTAGTATTATGTCATAATTTTTTTTAATTTTACTTCATCGTTCATATTAGGACTTTTTAAAAATTCCAGTGTAATTAACATACAGTGTTTTATTATTTTCGGGTGTGCAGTATAGTAACCCAGCAATTCTGAACATCACTCAGTGTTCATCATGCTAAATGTACTCTTAATCCCCATCACCTATTTTACCCATCCCCCCATCCATCTCCCCTGTGGTAACCACCAGTTTGTTCTCTGTTTAAGAGTCCATTTGTCTCCCTTTTTTTGTGTTCATTTTGTTTTCTTAAATTCCATGTATAAGTGAAATGATATGGTATTTGTCTTTCTCTGACTGACTTATTTCATTTAGCATTATACCCTCTAGATTTATCCATGTTGTTACAAATGGCAAGATTTAAGTCTTTTTTATGGCTGAGTAATATTGCCTTGTATATATATACCACTTCTTTATCCTTTCATCTATCAGTGGACCTTTGGACTGCTTCTGTATCTTGGCTATTGTAAATAATGCTGAAATAAACATAGGGGCACATATATCTTTTTGAGTTTAGTGTTTTTGTATTCTTTAGGACTTTGTTTTTTTTAAAGTTTATAAAATGACAATATTCATTAATTTTTTAAAATACAGAGAACTATAAAGAATATTTACAGACATCCCAATCTAAGCACCAGAAACAACTGTGCTATTACTTCGAGCTTTCCTAAAATAAATATCTGTATTTAAATTGTAAGTCTGACTTTCTTACAATTCATTTGTTCCATTTTGCTCTACATTTACCCATCAGATGTACTTTATTTCTTTTATTTTTTAAATTTAATTATTATTTTTTAAATTGAAGTATAATTTACATAAAATGTCCTATTAGTTTCAAGTATACAATATAGTGATTTGATATTTCTATACATGATGAAATGAGCCTCCCAGTAAGTCTAGTTGCCATCTATCGCCATGCAAAGCTATTACAGTATTATTGACTATATTTCCTATGCTGTGCATTATATCCCCATGACTTACTTATTTTATAACTGGAAATTTGTACCTCTTAATCCCCTTTACTTATTTTTCTTGTCGTCCTGACTTCTTCCTCCTCTGGTAACCAGCAGTCTATTTCCTATATCTGTGAGACTGTTTCTGTTTTGTTTTGTTTGTTTGCTTGCTTGCTTTTTTAGATTCCACATATAAGAGAAATCATAAAAGATTCATCTTTCTCTAACTTACTTCACTTAGCATAATGCCCTCTAGATCTATCCATGTTGTTGCACATGGCAATATTTCATTCTTTTTTATGGCTGAGTAATTCTCCATTGTGTGTGTGTGTGTGTGTGTGTGTGTGTGTGTGTATACACATCTTTATCTACTCATCTATGGATAGACAGTTTGCTTCTTTATCTTAGCTCTTGTAAATAATGCTGCAATGAACATGTATCTCTTTGGTGTTACCATTTTCTTTGGATAAATATCCAGAAGTGGAATTGCTAGATCATATGGTAATTCTATTTTTAATTTTTTGAGGAACCTCCATTGTGTTTTCCATAGTGGTGACACCAATTTACGTTCCCACCAAAAGCATATGAGTGTTCCCCTTTTTTTAACATCCTCACGAACACTTGTTACTTTTTGTCTTCTTGATAATAGCCAATCTGACCAGTGTTTTTTTTTATTTTTCAATCTTTATTTAAGAAAATGGAAAAAATATTCTTCAAAAATCAATATTGAAAGTGTTTATTTTTGATGGACAACTATGTCTGAATTATGTATGTGTGTTTTCTAACCACTTTTCTTACCTTTTACACTATTTTAAATGCAAATCAGTAAAAGTAAATTATTTATGAAGTATTTTCTAAATATGCACTTTAAATAAAAATATAAATGAGCATATTGAGTGTATTGCCCTTTTTTAATTGTATTCCTGTTTGAATCTAATCTATCCTGTTTTAAGCAGGTTGTTATTTACTCAAGACAAACACTTAAGAGAAAAGAAGAGCTTTTTTAGGACTTATTGAATTGGTATTTGTGGTTTAAATTCTTACAGCATATATTTGTGAATACTAAAAAAATAAAAATAAAAAATAGAGATTGCAGAATTTTTTAAAAATAAATAGCTTAGAAGTGATTTTTAAAGTTTCATTAAGGATTGGAGCACCTGGGTGGCTCAGTCAGTTAAGTGTCTGCCTTCGGCTCAGATCATGATCCCAGCCAGGGTCCTAGGATCGAGCCCCACATCGGTCTCCCTCCTCATGGGAAGTCTGCTTCTCCCTCTGCTCCCCACTTGTGATCTCTCTCACTATCTCTCTCTCTCAAATAAATCAATAAAATCTTTAATAATAATAAATAAATTTCATTAAGGATTTATGGAAGGAAATTTGGCCTATAAATTTTCTGACAATAGCTATTATTATATTTTGCTTCATTATACTTTATCTGTATGAATAGTACCTGCTTTACCTTCTTGGTTGACATTTTTATTTTATTTTATTTTATTTATTTATTTTTAAAGAAAAACACTCATCCAGTGTGGAGCCCAACACAAGTCTTGTACTCACAACACTGAGATCAAGACCTGAGCTGATATCAAGAACTGGATGCTTAACCAACTGAGCCACCCAGGCACCCCTTGGTTGATATTTTATATAATTTAGTCTTATGTTTTGTGGCAAAATAGTGTAGTGGGCTTTGATATAAAGTATATCTGAGTTCATCATCCTGGCTCTGCTTCTTGACACCCTGAATGAACTTTAACAAATTAATTTATGTCTCTGATACACTTTGTTTTATCTGTAAAAGTGGATCACACCTTGTTGAATTATTGTAGGGTTGTTGTGAATAATGGAAATTGATCTAGCCCATAATCTGGCATTCAGTGGGAGCTTAATAAATGGCCATTTTAGTTATCTTATATAGCAAAAGAGCCCTTGGAAACTCTAAACTCAGGTAGTTTTTGCTCTGCAAAAATTTGAAGGAGTGATGCTCTGCTTGCTTTTGGTATTGTGTAGCAGTGAAGAAAAACCTATTTCTAGAATGTGTGGTTTTTTAAATAGGACTTTGGTTTAATTTAGGATGTTCTTTAGATTTTAGTGCAAATTGATTACTGTGCTTCATATTCTGGAAGATATTTTCATGTAATATAGGAGCAAATTTTGATCCCCTGTGAACTTACTATCCCTATCCACATATTCACATTACCTAGAGTTGAAAATGGAGAACTCAAAATATGTAAAGGTACAACGCCCATGTATAATACTCAGTCCTACAGAATGTGTGCTGTAAAAGGGATATTAAGATTCAAGTAGTAAATCTATGTAAAGTTTCAAAGTGGGGATATAAATTATACTGGGGTAGGCATGGCATATATTCTATGGTTTGTGTAGTCAGTATTAAAACCTATAAAAGCCCAGGCAAGATAGCCTCTCATTCATCTCAGACACAACTTTAAATACTATTTTTGCTATATTAGGGTTAGTGTTTAAACCTTCCTGAATCAGACATTCTAGGTGACCTGAAAATTAGACTGGGGCTCTTGAGATTGAAACTGGGGCATTTCAGACAGAGAACCAGGACAAGTTTTATATGTAAATTTTAAACAATATGGATTATATTACTTAGCATACTTGTTGGGGGGAAATATTAAAGGTGATTCTGGGTTTTTTTACTTTGTATTTAAACAGTGTATTTAGTTCAGTGTAATTATACTTAATCCTTTGTTTTCTTCAGCTGTTTTACTTCATCATGAAGTAGCAAAGCCAGTTTCTTTTTAAACTTCTCTATATAATCCTTATATAGTGAATCAGAAGTTAGATCTAAAACTATTAGGCATAGTACCCAGATAACTTGAGGACTTTTATTCTAAAGACAAATGTAAAACTAAAACTATAGAATTTGCAAAGCTGAGATTATATTACATATGTATGACTGTATCTCTTAAAAGACCTAGAATATAATCTTATAACCAAAATAAATGTAAATACACACACAGAGAAATCCTCATTCTTGAAATAAAAATATAAATGTTTATTGGTAGCTGTAAGTTTTCTGATGGCTCAGAATGAAAAGGTAAATAAGAGTGATGAGATTACTGCATGCTATGACTTTAGGAAAGCACTATTTAGAACACTGGGACATAATCACTTATTATTCTTCTAGCTTTCTGACGCTGGCCTGAATTATGAACAAAAATTTAAAAACTTACATATATTATATGAAAATGAATGCTGAAATAGATTGTTTTCATAACTTTGTTTTTTTTGAAAACGTATACTATATTATATTATATGAGCATCCTGCCAAAACACTTTTAAAGATGTAGACAGTATCACCATCTGCAATAACAGAACTAGACGTATAGTGTACTATACTAATCCAATTCTTTTACATGGCAAATGGCAGAATACTATTTCTCAGACATCTGTTTTCTTCTGTGTATTATATTTTTAAATTTATGTAATACGTTACATATATATACAAAAGAATGCATGTCATATGTATGTTATGAGGTATAATAATAAATCAAATACTCACGAATGTGTCATCTAATAAGTAGAACATTACCAATATTGTTTTAGTTAAATTTGTGCTCCTCCCCTATCTCATCACCCCGCCTCTTCTCAGAGTGTTTATTATTTTTTTTCCCTTAAAATAGTTTTTTTAAGATTTTATTTATTTATTTATTTTAGAGAGAGAGTGTGTGTGCAAGCGGGGGGGGGAGCAGAGGGAGAGGGAGAAGCAGACTCCGCGTTGAGCGTGGAACCTGACGTGGGCTCAATCTCACAACCCTGAAATTATGACCTGAGCTGAAATCAAGAGTCAGACGCTTAACCGACTGAGCCACAAGGCACCCCTCCTTAAAATAGCTTTATATACTTTTCTAAACATCCCACTTAATTATGCTTGTCTTTGAGCTTTGTAAAAATGGTATCACTGTGCATATTACTTGTTTCACTTGATTTGTGTTTCTGAATTCATTTGTTTTGTCCATTTACTGTAGTTCATTCACTTCATATAATACTTAATTGTGTATATACTCCAGTATATTTATTCATTTTCCTGATCATGGACATTTGGGTGTATACCTACTTTTAAATATATTACATGGGAGGGAAATTGCTGTGTTACATAGTATTGCACATGCTCATCTTTATAATTGTGCCACATCCTGTTCTGAAAGTTTTATTGCTTATTTATGCAATGTACTTTCATTGTCTTCTTACTCTCTGAATTCAGTATGTTTGCCATGCTGTCTTATGATGCATTTCACCTTTTAAGAGGCTATTAAAATTTTCTCACAAAGACACTAAAAAGATAGAACTTTTACCATTGTTGCTATGTTATGTACATGGAAGCAGATACAGAAGGATGGGTTACGTGATTCTTATCCCTACAGGTGATAAAATAAAATTTAGAAGAGAGCCCCTGATATGTTACCATTTGTCTTGTACCATGATGATTCTTTTTAAAGAATAAAATCAAAAGTAATACCAATCCATTTAAGAAAAGATTTGGTGTGGGAGACTTGGTGAAAGCATGTATCTGCCTCATGCATCTCTGTGTCTCCTGTGCCTGGCAAACAGATGTTTGTTGAAAGAATGAAAGGACTCATTTTCCCCTTAATATTCCACCAAAAAAAGGGCTACAGGTTGTAGATTTAGCTGCTGTAACTCACTGTGATGCTGATGAAGACCTAAAGAGAACTAACACACACACACACACACACACACACACGCACACACACAAATTCTTTTCAAAGTTGGTGAAATCCAGGTCTATTGTCATTATTACAAATACACAGTTAGTCCTT
The DNA here is from genome assembly GCF_002007445.2 of Ailuropoda melanoleuca. Lineage (NCBI taxonomy): Eukaryota > Metazoa > Chordata > Mammalia > Carnivora > Ursidae > Ailuropoda > Ailuropoda melanoleuca. The sequence continues at coordinate 17,761,881 of NC_048238.1, forward strand.
TAAATTTTAAGGCCGCTTCTTCCTATTCCTTCTCCTATTAATCCTTGCAACTCCAGGAAGATGAGTGGGGCAGGTAGGAAACAGTGATGACAGTATCAGTCTCCTCCGTGAAACAGGTAATGAGCTAGTGAATTGGGGAGGGGAGGGGAGGGGAGGGGAGGAGACAGGAGAGGAGAGAAGGGGAGAGGAGGGGAAAAATGGGGAGGGGAGGAGAGGTTTCTGTGGAGAGGACCAGAATCTAAGAGGAGAGGGCTGGTTTTGGAGCTAGGAAAGGTTACCATTACTGTCCAGTCTGCTCAACCTCCCCAAATAAATCCATGTGTACATTTTTGAGTATCATTTGGAATGCTTTTGTAGCTTAAAAATTCCAGTTTTGATTTGATATGAAATTTGGAAACCTAAGCCATAAAGGACTATAGAATATAATGCTATGAGACTATGTAATGCCACAGTGGGAGTTATAAAAATACCTAAGCAGGAAAAATCAAAAGGTTCGATTAGATACTTTTATTGGTCCTGGTTCTGTAACTATTTGATGTATCTTACTACAGTTTAAGTGCCATCCTGAAAGGCATTTAAAAATGCCTTTCAAAATGTCTACAGTTGTGCTATTCAGCAGTTACTAATAATATAATTGTTAATTTCCATTTTAATGTCTCACTGTTTTCCACAGCCCTCCTCACTCTACTAAGTATCTCACTAGGCTTTTTGTTTCTTCACATTTAAACTGTCTACATAAATATCTTCCTGCTCTCTCTCCCAACTGAACTGCCTTTTAGAATTGAAATGTATACTGCCCTGGTCTCTTCTGTTCACTTTTGTACCCCTTCCTCAAATCCTATCTAGATAAACCCTATTTCTTAAGACATTTAAAAATTATTAGGAAGAACAAAACATCTATATGGAGTTTAATGGGCAGGGAATAATAACATTGCTATTTTGAGGTTGGCCAAGTGCTTTTACAACATATTATCAGAATCAGATTTTTTCCTCACAATAATCCGGTGAAGTAGGTAGATCAAATGTCACTATCTCAATTTTGTAAATGAGTAAATGGAATTTCAGAGAGGGAAAGTGACATGATAAGTGACATGGCCAGGACTTAGATCCATGCTTTGACATTATTTGTAATACTTTCTGCTCATTGCTCCTCAAGTTTGGCTTTACCGTAGAGTGAAGTGAGGAGCTTTTTAAAAGCACTGATATCTGTGCCCCATAAGACTTATTAAATTAGACTCTTTATGGCGAGGCTTGGTATCAGTAGTTTTTTTTTTTAAGATTTTATTTATTTATTTGAGACACACACAGAGAGAGAGAGCATGTGTGCACAATCAGGAGGAGGAGCAGAGGGAGAAGCAGGCTTGATTCCAGGACTCCAGGACCATGACCGGACCCTAAGGCAGATGCTTAACCAACTGAGCCACCCAGGTTCCCCGGCATCAGTAGTTTTTAAATTGATTCTAATATGGAGCCAAAGTTGATAACCACTGTGCACATAGTTAGTTAACTAGCTTAGAATGAGATGAGTATGAGGTGAGAAGAAAATATATGTGTTCAAGAATGGTGTTTTCTCAAAGGCTGGTCCATGGACTATGATTCACCTGGGGAAGCTTATAAAGATGCAGATTCCCTAGACTCTGCCATAGGTTGGCTGAGAACCGTGGATCAGTAGGTTCCACTATTTACAGGTGATATCAGCCCAGAGGCCACACATTTATAAAGGAGTCTAGTTAAAGTTTTGAATTCACTACTCTAGTTATCAATTGTTCATACTCAATCGGTGCCATAAATGCATATCCAAAAGGATTAAACATGTTCAAGACATCAAACATAAGATATAAATGAAGATGTTCATGTGCATTTGTAATAAGGGGAAAATCTGTATTAGAAATGAATGTGCTGGGAACTAGGGTTAATAAAATAAGAAGAGACAGTAATAGCATTTTTAACATGTTATGAATCCTTATGCCTTACATGGGTTATCATCAAAATCATTACAAACAGATTTTCGTACTTATAAAAGATTAAAGTGTACCAAAAAATATAGAGAGAGGTACTAGTTATAGGCACCAATTTTCAAAGGCATTTGTCTCTGCTGACAAAGTAGTTTTTAATAACCCAATTTCCTTGGGTTGGGTCAGAATGACCAGCAACATCAGACAGATAATTCAGATGAAATCAGGCTCTAACACAAGTGAAATAATGGACTGAAATTATAATTGATAGTGGCAGATTGAAGAACTGGTCAGAATTAAGTAATTGGGACAAGTGAGCATGAACATGACTAATAAAATGAGGCAAAAATTATATACAAACACAAGATGGTGAAAGACTAGATTTGCACAAAGGTAAGAGAATGCAATCGGAGGCTGACTGCAAATTGCAGTTGTGAGGAAAGACATAGCATGTCTGAAAAGTAGCACATTTCCTGAAATGAAGTACAGCATGTAAAATTCATGGAATGGGAGCACCTGGCTGGCTCAGTCGGTAGAGTATGTGACTCTTGATCTCAGTGTTGTGAGTTCAAGCCCCACAATGAGCTAGAGATTACATTTTAAAAAAACATAGTTATTGCATTAAACTCTGCATTGGTTAGGTCTTCATTTTCATGTGTGTTCTAATTTTATCCCTTGTATCTGGTGGAAGATTTTATCAGTCAAGTTAAGCTAGATTATGCTACAATAATAAACAACCTGGAAATATTTGTACTTTTAATATCACTCATGTCCAGTGCTCATGCTTCATATCCAGCCTGGATGACTATAGCTCTACTCCACATCCTCCTCACTTCAAAGCCCAGAGTAACCTCTTGTTGAACATTGCTGGTCATCACAGCAGAGAGGAAAGAGAGCGTGGTGTAACTATTAACTAGTTCTTAATGTTTCTGCATGCAAATGGGACACAGCACATCTGCTCGCATTTCATTGGACGAAATAAGTCATATAGCCATCACTGACTTCAGTAGCTACGGGAAGTTTACGTTTTCTCTAAAAAAGGGAATGTATATTTAGAAATCATAATACAGGTCTGGCACAGCAATGAATCCATAAAGAATTCCAGTATAGCATTATACTAGAATTTTAAGGACAATAATCTTGTTTATTTGAACATAAGGAAAGCACCATAAAATTAAATTATGTGGAAAAATTTTTAAATATCCAAAAAAATATGTTAGTAAAGGTTGAGTTTGAAGAATTTCTTCTCTCTCCTCAATGGTGTGTTTTTATGCATTGGTGTGTATCTTAGTATTTTAAGTATAATCTACTGCAATATTGGTGACGATAGGTTTGGTGGGAGGAGGAAGACCTTATAAAGTTTTTCAAAACATAAAATTTTGTCTTATAATCACTCAGTGTTACTACTAGGAAACCCTAAATGGGTACTGATTATTTATGATAATGATTTTTGAGGGTGTACAAAATTAAGCCTAGATGTAGGCTGGAACTATTACTTGCACAATTTAGTATTTATTAGGATTTAAATATATTATTATGATCAATGATCTAAAAATATTGAGTGCCTGGTACCAATGTTACCTTTTCAGATGTTGCATATAGTGAAAAGAAATGCTTCCATTTTGTCCAAGAAGATGCAATCTAAATAGATAAAATGGACAAACATATATATGGACTAAGGAATTTTTGAAACTAATACTTGGAATTTGTTTCAAATATGCCATAATTTCCATTTATTTTTCTGGCAGCCAAGTGGACAATCTTGAACTGATGAAGTAAAGTTTAATTTATATTTTCATTTATGATGGATCACAGTATTTATCTTTGCTTGAACTGCCTAGTTGAATTTGTCACAAGGGAAAAATTGTTTCTCATCACGTAGACCCTATACATTTTCTTTCTTTTATGATGTATTAGATGGTCATTTCAGTAAGTAACTTGAACATCTGGAAGCTAGAGAGGCTTTTTATTACAAAGAAATGTTAGCTTTATTGTATGAATATAAAATTCTTGACATCTTTTACATAATATGAATCTTCATGCATGCATAGAAAGCCCAATTATTTTTGTTGAAAATATCTGCTGAGATCATGCAGATTAAAGTGAAAACCAAACTCATATTTAAAATTATTTTAAAACTGAAATTCAGTCTATTTTGGCACAAAATTAGAGTGTAGGGAAACTAAATGTACTGTGCTAGTTTGGCAATTACAAATTTTGTTTTTAAAAAGTGGCTTTAAAATTTTCATTTGTGTACCTAATCTCTAAAGCCAACGTGAAATGTGTATTATGAAATGTGAAAATAGAGAGTCAATAGACTAAAATATTCATAACTGATAAATTGAGACTATAGAGTGTACAGAGCACCCTGAGGGATTAAAAGAGACAGTTCAGTTCCTTCTTTAAAAATACTGACCATCTAATGGGAGAGAGAAAGACTAACAGATAACTGATGGAAACATAATATCTGTGCAGTTAGTACATAGTACCCAGGCCTTTCAAAAATATTTAGGTCTTGACTCAAGACATGCAGAATAAACAAACTAAGCTCATGATGGGGATTAGCTCACTGCTTCTTCAAGTTGTCAAAATAAAGCTATTAAAGTTACAGGGATCACAGTCTCACCCTAATGAGTTTTCTGGTCATTAACACCTTAACTGGACATTTTTACTTTTTATCCCTTTTGACACTTCAATCTTGATAAGCCTCAGTAGTTTTTAGATTTGTTACAGAGCCATTAGGATGCTGAAAAAAACAATCAGCCTTACTTCTGCCTACATTCCCAAGTCTCTATATGCTTAAAGATTAGTTGCCACACCCATTCAACTACTGGGACAGTAGTCTTTCATTGTGAAGTGAAGACTAGAGAGATTAAAGCCAGACTGGGGGGACACCTGGGCGGCTGTGTTGGTTAGGCGTCCGACTTTTCATTTCAGCTCAGCTCATGATCACAGAGTCTTGAGATCAAGGCCCATGTTGGTCTCCACGCTCAGCAGGGAGTCTGCTTCTCTCCTTTTCCTTCTCCCTCTCCTTCTGACCCTCACCCCACTCATGCTCTCTCTCTCTCTCTCTCTCTCTCAAAGAAATAAATCTTTAAAAAAATAATAAAGCCAGATAGGGCTTCATTTTAGATGGCCTCTGAGGGAGGGAGAACTGGGCAGAATTTTGAAGAGCAATATGATGCAAGGTGCAGAAGAATACGGCTATGTTCACTGATAGACTATAGACGACCACTAAGGTCATGGCCACTCACATTCTCCTCCCATCCCTTGTTTATTGCTCTTTGTATGTTACAACTCAATACCTTTTTTAACCTAATGAAAATCTTAGCCGATTCTTTTCAAAATGGGTCATTTTAAAATTTCAAGAGGGGTGCCTGGGTGGCTCAGTCAGTTAAGCATTTGACTCTTGGTTTCAGCTCAGGTCATGATCTTGTAGTCATGAGATCAAGCCCCGCTTCAGGCAGGCTCTGTCCTCAGCATGGAGTCTGCTTCAGATTCTCTCTCCCTCTCTTTCTCCCCCCACCGCTCATGCTCTCTCTCTCTCTCTCTAAAATAGATAAATAAATAACGTCTTTAAAATTTCAAGAGATACCATCCTTCATGAACTCTACTCATTCCCAAAACAATAGCAAGAAGACTGTTCCAACAAGTTTTTGGTCATTAAGCCAGTCAAAATGGTGAAAGGGTTGCCAAGGAGGTGCTTGGGGATGGTTGGTTATACCTCTGCCTGCCTTGTTTGCCAAGGACATTTATATATCTGAAATTTAACAGGAGCATTTTGATAACACATTCAAGAAGACCAATGACTGTCTTTTCACTATGGGCATACTTTTCACTCAAGACACTCAATCAGCTTTTGCTCTTTGAAGAATCCAAATTTAGCCTGGACTTTTATCTTCCATTCATTGCAAATCTTTTACCCCTGGCACTGCTTTCTCTGTGCCCACAAAGCTAGGTGATGACTACTTTGAATTCCTTTTAATGGCTCTTTTCTGTATATCATCCTACAGAGAGAATTGCTTTCATTGTACTATGCTGCTACTGTAGATGTCACAATAGGCTGGAATCTGCTCTTGCAGAAGGAAAAAAGAAGCGAAGCATCTGGTCAACAACTGGAAACTAAACTCTCATGTCTTTCTTTTCAGATGTTGCTTTATTGTTATTCGTTTGAAAATCTTGTTAAAGGGCTTCCCATTTTGTAACTGTTGGAAGGACCATAGTGTATTTCTCTAGACCGGACATTCTGGCTGGCATGGTGACCACTAGCTGCATGTGGCAACCGAAATATAAATCTAAATTAATTAAAACTAAGTAAAATTACAAATCCAGTTCCTCCTTTGCACATTTTAATTGCTCAGGAGCCACATATGTCAAAAAGCTACTGAATTTCAAGCAGCACAGACATAGAACATAATTAGGATAATTCTCTTATCACTCTAAGTTTTAATGAATATGTCTCTGTAATAACACTTTCTCCCTTTACTCCTGGCCACACAACTAACTCTTCCGTCCTGCTCCTAAATGTAAGCATTGTCTGAGCTTCTGTCTTCCGCTACCTTCTCACTACACATATTCTTTTTTAATGAATTTGTTGTTGTTTTCTTGTGCCTTTAACTATCTCTTCAGTGTAAATACTCCCAGATCTGGCTCTATTTTAGATCCAATTCAGTTTATTCAGTTGCTTGCTGGACAGCTTTGTATAAAATGTCCTGTCTTTCAGCCACTTCTAATTTCACATGCCCAAAATATAATTATTTTATTCTCCCCAAAGTCTCTCCTAACATCTCTACTCAGCCATTCATCCATTTGCTCAGGTTTGAACCCCTAGAGTAATGTTTAACTTTCCTCTCCCCGTTATTCTCTATGTATGAATCAGTCATCAAGTTCTCATTCCTGGCTACATGTATGTCAGCCACCTCTCCTCACCTTGCTTTCCACCATCATAACTACAGTTCAAGCTTTGATTACATGTTTACATTTTCTATTGAAAGAGCATTCCAACTGATCTTGCTGCCTCCAGCTTTTTTCCCTTCCAAATCCACAACTTCTTCCCCATTGTTTTCATAAAACATATATTTGATCACATACTTCCTATGCTCAGACATCTCTGAGCACTTCCTTGAATCAGAGTAAAATATGCACTCCTCCATCCTCCCTAGAGATGAAATGTCTACTTGATATATCTAGGAAGATACACAGAATTATAGAGATTCATTATCTGAGACATGACTAAGGGAAATGAAAAAGAACTATGAGAAAAGGAACAAGAAGAGATGGCTATTAGAGTTGTTAGCTGGACCAGAGAGTTTGGACTCCACTCCTCCTCCCCTTGCCCACAACACACACACTCACCATTTTAACGTGGCTGTTGGACACCAACCATGGCACTATGTAAGCTACCCTGACTTCAAACGCTCCTGAAAAAAATTCATAAGCAATTATCAGTTGACCAAATTAAGTGTTGTCTTCGTTGAATGGGGCTTCAAAATAAATTGTTACTGAAAAATAAAAATTTTATTCCCTTCAAAACAAAATTTCTCCAGGCTAGCATTGGTAGCTCTCCACAATATGACCTCATGTTATTTTCTAGACTTTGTTTCCTGTTGCATTCATTCCACATATTTTATGCACTAGCCTGGTGTGCTTACTTCTCATCATGCCTTCATTCATGTGTTCACACAAGCTGAAGTATTCTTTCCCCGTGAACCCCCAACTTCCAGATTCAAAAGTTATTTAAGGTCAGTAAAATACCTCCTCTACAAGGTCATTCCACAGTTAACAAGTTAGGATTTATCTGCTTTTTATGGGATCTTCTGTTAGTATTTTTCATGTACCTTATATTACTATTTGATTGTTTTCTCCACTAAATAATGAAATAATGATTGCCAAGGGTCAAGTTTAATTTATCTTTGATTATGTAATAGTGCCTGACATTGAATTGCATTTACAAGATGCCCCAGAATTGTTTTTTGGTGAATGGAGTAAATGAATGAGTGAATGAATAAAACTAACACTAACTCATATGAATCACTTAAGCATTGAAGACATTTTGGTACCTTGACAATAGAATATGTGAAGTATTTGCTATGAAGGTGCCATTATTAAAGTTGTGCATAGATGGATTATTTAAATATTATGTACAAGCAAAACAATATTTTTAGAGGTGTCTGGGTGGGTAGCTCAGTCAGTTAAGCATCTGACTCTTGATTTTGGCTCAGGTCATGATCTCAGGGTCATGAGATAGAGCCTGCCTCCTGGTCTGAGGTGGGTGTGGAGACTGCTTGAGATTCTCTTTCCCTCTTCCTCTGCCCTTTCCCTGTGCATGTGCATATGCTCTCTGTCTCAAAAAAAAAACAACCTAACAATATTTTTATATTATATGTACAAGTATACTATAATATACCAACAAGAGACATGAAAATTTATGGTATTTATAGTTCCATGAAATATAATTGTATACAGCATTAGAAACATACACTATTTTTCTTCACTGTCTTGCTTTATATATTCAATATTTATAACCTATGAGCTGTTCCTATAACTATAATACACAGTTGATGAGAAATATTACTTTCACTGAACATCATGACCCCAGGATGCTTAAAATGTGTTGACAACGTATGGAACATCAATGGTAACACATAGGATAGAAGTGTTTCTATGTGTTCTGCTCAGTATGGCAGTTGCATCACTATTTCACAAAAACAATAACTGATTATGATCCTGCGTGGGCACATAGCTCATCTGTGGGAGACAGTTTCTGTGCATAGTTAGGCTTTTCAAAAAGAAAAAAATGATCAAAACTGAAGAAACACTCTTTATCTTTATGAGTATTATCTTGTTAGGAATTTGATGCATTTAAATGTGCATCACATGGTTTGTAGAAGTGTTATATGGACAAAGATAAAGAAGAAATTGCAAATGTCATTTTGCACGCACAGTAAAAGACAGCATGACCCACTGAAGAGAATTCCTAGGAGTATATAGTGGCATAGCTCTAAATCCAATTTTAAAAAATCTAAATTTAATCCTAACCTAAAAATAAGTAGAACGTCAGAGGTGTACCTTTTCTTAGCATGAATGGGTTCTTTAAAATGTGGATTTCTCCATATTCAGTGCTATTTTCTTTTTAAAACTTGGGGTATGGTCTTTTGGGAAAGTATTTGGCCCTAAGTGTTAATAAAACCCACTTTTGAGAAGCCAATATTTTAAATTCATGTCTTGATGGGAATAAAATAACTTATTAATAAAATGAATCCCCTAAGGTATGTACGGGCTATTTAAATATTTAGCATGATAAAATGAACTCCTTAACATGATAGCTTAAATAAATAGAACATAGTCATTTAGTTTCTGTTCTTCTCCCTAATATAAAGTAGCAGGTTAATATGTACTTTTTTGTATTGTTCTGTTCTGTTTGGTTTTTATTATGCTGTGTCCCACCCTTGTGAAAGCCTTTGGCTTCAATAATGAACAAGCCGATCTGGCTGAAAGAAGGTAGAGATGATAAACAAGTAGAAGCAGTTATTCAAAGTAGTGAGCAGTTGAAGAAAGAAATAAGTTTACTAGGAGGAAAAAAAGAAAAGCCAATCAATAAATGGAGGGAATGTGTAACAAAAGCAGATAGTTCTGAGGAGTTGAAAACTGTTTAGAGTGAGCCAGCAGATACTATCTTCAAATCAGTTCACTGTCTTACAGGTTCTGTATATTTGGTCATTTTTGGTTTGATTTGCTTTGGTGTTCTTCTATTTCATCTTATCCTATAAAATAGATTGTTTTTCAAAATACCATCTTTATCAAGATCGTGCTGGGGCCCCCACTCTAGCTCTACCCTATCTGTATATCTGGGGCTGAACCTGGGAATCTGCATTTTAACCCACTTTCCAAGTGATTCTTACATGTATACAAAGCTAAAATCTGAAAGTTACTGCATTAGCTTAACAGTGTTTGAATGTAGTTTTATTGCTTTTGCAGTAATGCTGTCTTTATTTTCTTTACCTAAAAACCTACTTTTCCTAAGACCCAATTAAAAGCCACCTTTCCTGATTTTTTTAAGGCAGAGTTAGTTGTTTCCTCCTCTGCTCCCCCACCCCTATGACTTTGCCTTTATTACAGTAATTGTGAGTGTCCCAAACGTGTCGGTGCGGATTTAAGCTTTAATAAGTTCATGAGTGTGAGTATGCTACAAGCATAACACAAACATCCTTTGACTATTCCAATTTCTTTTATAGTCATTTGGTTTTGTTTATTTCAAGTAGTAAGTTTTTAATTTTAATATTTATGACAGTTTTTTAGACTGGTGGAAAACCTTATCCACCTCAGTCACGGGATGTATCTCTTTTAGACTTTGTCTAACATGTTGGTCGTGTCAGAATTGTCAAGTATACATCAGTACTTTATTCTTTAAATAATCTTAAAGCTCAGATTATAGATATAATCCTTTTAGTCACTGAGAATCAGGAGCTGATGAATACGTTTACAAAGTTTGAAATTTGACTTGAGCAATGTATATAGCACAACACAGTGGTCACTTTGCATTTTAATGAGAAATATACCTGTATTTTAAAATTTTAAATAATTGGCCTTTCACATGTTGATTTCTATATTTTTGTGGCATTCATACTTGTAAAGTTATTGAAGCTTAAACTTCACGAAGACATTGAGATTCTACATATTTTAACTTACCTATGTGAATGCCTGTCTCCTTAAACTGCAGCTTTCTGAGTCAGGGGCCATGTTTTATTTGTCTTTGTACCCTGAACACAGTTGATTAATATTTGCTGAAAAAGGAGGAATAGTACATCTATTATACATTGTCCAATTTGTTTAATATATTCAGTATTACACAACTGTTACTAAATATATTTGGATGTATTTGGTACATACAAAATTTAGCATCAACTGTATTAATACATGTAATAATTAATATGTACTTTACTGTTTCCATCCATTGCAACTATTTTTTTTTAGAATCCCAAATTGTTCCATCTTTGGCCAGTAAGAATCTCTTCATGTTGACCTCTGAGTCCTGCTGGCATAATCCTTATAGAGCTTAATAGCTTCTTTCTATCTGTGTCACAGTACAATCCAAGCTTATCTTGTACATTTCCTACCCAGATTTGGACTCTACTGTTTTCCTTGAAGGCCTGGGAAATGGTATTTGAAAATCACTGTGAGGAATTTATTCATTATTCAGTTGGTTGTTTATGTCTTTTCAGTGGGCAGAACTAAGAAATACACACATATGTGTATGCATAATACATCAAGATACTCTAGGTTCTACTTACCTTCTTATATATGTATCTAGTTTGTCTCATGCTAAAATTACTTAGGACACCAAAAATGATAGAATGATAGTAATATCACGTAACTGTTCGATTGCTTCATCCTATGAAATGCAGTAGGTTCAGCAAAACAGTAACAGACTAACAACACTACTACCAACAAACAATATGATTACTGACAATAGTATAAGATTTTGTTTAATAATTTTTTTGTTATGTCATACTAGGGATGTGCAAGTAAAGTATTATATTTTGAAGAACTTGAAATAGTTATTCTCTGTGTGATTATTGTATCACTAGCAGGATATCCATTTAGATCATATTTACTTTTTTCCTTGAGGAGAATCCCTTTGAAGGTTGAACATCTAATCATAGTCTCTGATTCTGGGAAGGTAGGTAAATAATCAAACTTGCATCCATTATAGCTGAAGCAAGTTGTACAGGCACCTTGGGGAAACTGGGCAACTTTGCAGCTTTTCCCAAATCATCTCTTACCAAAGTAATTGTGTTTGAAATTAATTCTGTAAAATTGGACTCTTCCAAATTCAGATGTAAGTACAATGTACTTTTCCAGTATAAATGTTTTATCTATACCTTATCTCCCCTGTTCACATAATTCATACGTAATTTATAGAGACATAGATATGGCTAAATTTGTAACAAACTTCCTCTTTGGCACAGAAGCACTTCAGTATGGCAAGGCCCAATCCTTAAGTATTTCTATTAGTTTGTGAATGAATCAGACCTAAATTTAACTTTAAAACTTTTGCTCCTGATAAGAATATGTAATACTTCTGACAAGGTATTGTGGTGAATTGGCATTATCAAAAACTATGTTCAACAAGATTCCTTTTTTAAAAATTCAGAGGAAAAAATGAAATGGGCTATCATTCCTTAAAATATGCAGTACTGTGAAACATGGTTATTCTTTCAAAATTAGATGGTCAAATAGTAATTAGTTAACTTTACATTTTGAAGTAAAGGTAATTAGTTTAAAATTTTAAAATAAAGACATAGAACAATAATTCATGATTAAAATATATTTATCACTTACTGTATGCCAGATACTGTACTAAGCTATTTATCTATTTTCTCATTTAATCCTCACAATACCCTTATTGGGTTACTACTAATATCATGCCCATTTTATAAGTTTCTTAAGAAAAATGAACCATAGAAACGAAGTTTCTAAGCAAAGATTACTTTGCTATATTTTTGCTTGTTGTAAATCTAACTACAGGTAAAAATACAATGGTGATTTTTTAAAAACAATTTTTTATAATTTCAAAGATTCAAATTTAGGTAAGAACTATGAACTTTATATTTATTAGTAATGTGTATCAATTTTAAACACATAATATAAAGGATATGTGATAGCCTACAACACTTGAAAATATAAAATCATTTTTGAGACTAAGACGATTGAAATAAGTATTAGTGTTTTTCCTAATGTTCCAATCTATAATAAATTAGTATTTGAAATGTTGGAAATATTTCAACAAAAAAGTATTTATCACACATAAAATTTCAGATAGAAAATGGTTAAAAATTTTTTTAATATTTGATTTTGTATGTTTAATGTATATTATTCTTTATTATATGTGTGTAAAATTGGAAAATATAGTTAAACAAAAATGAGAATATCTCTGTAACTGACCATCAGAGCTAACTACTATGAATATTTTAGTATATGGCATTCCAGATTTTTCCCCATTCTTATTGCTATTTTTGCTTGAATTGTCAAGACTTTTTCAAATTGTAGTTCATTTCCTAAGAAAATATTTTAAAAAGCATGTTTGATTTTTTAAAAACTAATGCATATGTTTCTTTTTTTTAAAGGATTGTACTGTGTATGAAACAGAGAATAAAATTCTTCATGTGGTAAGTTTGCTTGGATTTATTTTCATCTTTATTAGAAAATATTTCTTTAACTAGTAATTAAATAAAAAACTATAGCCTATAAAAATGTGTTCTGCTTATCTCATAGGAAAAGTACAAAAGAAGATAAAAAGTATAAAAGAACAGGTTAAATTAGTTACAACCATTCTTTTGTATCCTATTAAGTATGATACAATGTGACACAAATTTTAAGATTGTAGTATGTAGCAAGTTTGGAACGTAATGAAAAACCTAGAAAAAAAGAGAATTTGAAATCAGAATTTTTTTTGTGACAAAAAGAGAGAAAAGTATTTGGTTATATAATAGGGTAAACAGCCTATCATCATTTGGATGAAATACTTAATAAAATAATCAATCTGCCTTTGATCAGATTCTATACTCACCAAATAACCTCCCAGATTTTAATTTGGCAGTATTTGTTTAATTAACTAATGACTTTGCAGGTATTTTATGTTATTACTAGAAATGGAATGTAACTACATTATACTTTATAGAAAGGTATCTCCTTTCTTGTTAATGAACAGTTTGCTGTTTTTCTTTGTAAATCTGTAACTTGGTTGATGCTCATCTGTCCTGATAACTTCTTCACCTCTATTAGAAATGAACGACAACATAAGTAACATTGAAGAAGTTTAGAAGGGAATGCAATATATTACTTTGTCAATTTCACCAATTTCACATTCCAGCTAGTGAGAATTTAAAGATCCTGTCTGATGATGGTTTGAGACTGTGGATGGCATTAGCCAATCAGTTCAGCTCAGAAAGCACTTGTATTTTTTTCTTCTTCTTCTTTTTTATTTAGATTTCTTCTATTCTTTTATTTTTTTTATTAACATTTCTTAAGTTTTTATTTAAATTCCAGTTATTTAACATACAGTGTAATATTAGTTTCAGGTGTACCATATAATGATTCAACACTTCCAGACACATCACCCAGTGCTCATCACAAGTGCCCTCCTTAATCCTCATCACCTGTTTCACCCACCCTTCCACCCACTTCCCCTCTGGTAACCATCAGATTGTTCTCTGTAGGTAAGAGTCTGTTTCATAGTTTGCCTCTCTCTCCCCCACTCCCCCTTTGCTTGTTTATTCAGTTTCTTAAATTCCACATATGGTGAAATCATGTGGTATTTGTCTATTTCCACTTCTCCCTTCCTGGCCTTTTAATGTGCTAGGTTTTAGTAGAAGGTTGTATACTTGTGTGTTGCTTTTCTCACAATAAGATTCTTTGTTAAAAATAATAAAGTAGTATTGGGGCACCTGGGTGGCACAGCGGTTAAGCGTCTGCCTTCGGCTCAGGGCGTGATCCCGGCGTTATGGGATCAAGCCCCACATCAGGCTCTTCTGCTATGAGCCTGCTTCTTCCTCTCCCACTCCCCCTGCTTGTGTTCCCTCTCTCGCTGGCTGTCTCTATCTCTGTCGAATAAATAAATAAAAATCTTTAAAAAAAAATAATAATAAAGTAGTATTAAGTTATACCAACTAGTTGGTATATGATGCTGGAATACTTTCTTTAAAACAAAATATTCAAAAAAGTCTCTTTCCAGATTTCCTGTAGTGTAGAGGAAATCACATTAAGTAAGAACTATCTGAACCCTAATTCTAACACTTTGTATCTCCATGACCTTAGTCAAGTGCTTTAACTTTCTTTGAGATTTTTTAACGTGAATTTTAATTAAATAAATTTAAAAAATTTATTGCTGTAATTGACACATAACATTATATTAGTTTCAGGTATTTGACATAATGATTTGATATTTGTAGGAGTCTTTGTTCTTAATATGTAATATGAGAATATTAAGATCTGCTAAGTACAATCGTTTATAATCTCATGACCTTCTTTCCAGTATTTATGTGTTTTTATTTTCCCTTTTTTCTTTTTTATGTGCACCAGAAAATAAAAACCTGGGTTTTCACATAACTTGTTTAGAATCAAATTATGACTAAATTTGAATGTTCTCTTTGTTCCTAGGATAGTTGAATCAGAGTACTCATACAAATGAGTAGATACTACAGTAGCTTGAGTAGCTGCATACCTCAGCTACTAGAAATAGAACATCATCTGTCTCAGCCCAGACCCAATCCCTATATCTTTATTTTGTCTGGAGGGTAGGGGAGGCAATTATGAAGAGGAAGAAGAACTTATCATTTATGAAAACCTAGGAGTTCATAGGTTCCTTTCAAAAGAATATCGTTTGCATTAAAATAGAATACCATATTATAAAGAAGGCAAAACCACTCTAAATTGAGCACAAAGTGAACTTAAAAAAGTCTTTAAAACTAATTGAACATAATAAAAAAATAAAATGAAATAAATAAAACTAAGAACATGGAAATAGAAATTAAACCATGCTGATAGTATTAAAAAGCATACTGGTTATTGTAGAAAATTGAAACAATGAGACATGAAATAAACTTTATTGACACTCAGATTTTTAGTAAATTAATAAAAAGACAAAAAATGAGAGAAGATAATGGCTATAGAGGATAGGTTATGGTTAATGCACCTTCAACTAATTATTAGTTTCTAAAGAAGAAAACAATAGAAAACAATTAAGGGTATAATAGAAAAATTTAAGAATAGAAATT
This sequence comes from Ailuropoda melanoleuca, assembly GCF_002007445.2. Taxonomy (NCBI): domain Eukaryota; kingdom Metazoa; phylum Chordata; class Mammalia; order Carnivora; family Ursidae; genus Ailuropoda; species Ailuropoda melanoleuca. The sequence goes on from NC_048238.1 coordinate 17,777,611, forward strand.
GGGAAAATTGAATTTCTCAACAAAGTCTGAAAGTGAATTGGAAAGATAACAGCTTCAAGATATTTTCTGGTAACATATTACTGTTTTATGGCAAGAAGGAACTACATTCATTTAACCAGTGAGAAGAGACACATGAGAGGTTGTAACTTCAAAGAAACAGAAATTATGTTGTATTCGGATGTGTACTGTGAATCCATAACTGCCAGAAGACAATGAAAATCCATAAATCTTTTAAGAAAAGTAATGCCCCAAAATGTTTATATATAAATTATCATTCATGTGTGAAAGCAATAAAAAGATATTTTTAGATCAGCAAGATCACTAAAGTACCTTTTTGAAAAATGTATTTGAGTAAGTTTACCAAATAAATGAAGCAAAAGTTTCTAAATCTAGAATAGGAAACTTGTGGTAGCAAAGTACTGGGGTGAACAACAAATCAGATGCCATTCATGCTGCTATAACAAAAAGACCCTAGATTGGGGGGCTTAACCAACAAACATTTCTTACACTTTTGGAGGCTGGGCAGTCCAACTTAAGGGCACTTGCAGATTTGGTGTCTAGTGAGGTTCATAGAGAGTCTTCACATAGTGGAAGGGGTGAGGGAGTACTCTGGAGTCTCTTTTATAAGGACACTAATCCAATCCAATTTAAGAGGGCTTGGCCCTTACGACCTAGTTACTTCTCAATGACTCCACTCCCAAAAACCATCACACTTGGGATTAGGTTTCAACATAAGAATTTAGGGGGAGGCACAAACCTTGAGTCTATAACAGATAGTGAGGAATAGAAAAATATATGAGTGCTACTATTTTTTAAATGAAGGTTATTATATAAATCAAATCGATAAGTATCATTAGGTAAATCAGAAAGATAACGCAAATATCATTGGATTTATTTATTTCTTAAAGAGAGAAGCTCCGCATCTGTAAATTAAATCACAAACACTACCATTACTTTCCAGTGGCAGTTTTCCTCAGAAACAAGGAAGCCCTGTGACACAGTAATGAAATACAAATTTTCACGTATCAATTCATAAACAAATACATACACACAAAAAAACACACACTAAAAATATTAAAATTCTGGTGAGAATCTAATGAAATTAAAATGGACATACCTTACTGCTAGGCATGTACATTCATTAAACCTTTGTAAGTTTTAGGCAGTTTTAAGGCCCAGAAACATTAATACTGATATTTACATAGTATTTGCAGTATGGCTCAGGCACTATTTCAAGTGCTGTATATAAACTAATCATTTGGACCTCATAACAACCTTATAAGACAGGTTTTACTACTATCCTGTCCATGTTACAGATGAGGAAACATGAAGAACAGGAAGTTTAGTTCACTTTTCTGAAGTGACACAGTTGGAAAGGATTTAAGACAGGATTTAACTCAGGCAGTCTGGCTCCTAAATTATCTTGGGAATCTGATGTAAAAACAAATTATAAAACACAATAAGATTTTTTATAGCAAGAATTTAGAGCAGCATTATATAATAGTGAAAAATAGGAAATAACAGAGTAACGTGTCAGTAAATTATGGTGCAATTACAAGATGAAATATTTACTATTCATAGTTAATATTTGAAATTATATCTAAATATATAATTTATGAATAAATTACACTTTTGAATGTACCTAAAATATTTATGTTCCAATGTTCAAGGAAAGATTCTAAATAATAATGTTAAGTAAAAACCAGATTAAAAGCATTATAAACATGTCATCATTGTTGAAAATTTTAAAAGAGAATATTCTATGTTAATATTTATTGTGTTTGCTTAGTAAGTTAATAGCTGATTTTTTAAAAATTTTTAAATATTTTCCCAATTTTCTTCGATTAGTTTGCATTGATTTTATTTTTTTATTCAAAAAAAATTTTAAGAGTTTTATTTATTTATTTGAGAGTGAGAGAAAGCGTGAGCAGGGGGAGGGGCAGAGGGACAAGCAGGGTCCCCGCTGAGCAGGGAGCATGATGTGGTGCTCAATCCCAGGACCCTGGGATCATGACCTGAGCCGATGGCAGATGCTTAACCAACTGAGCCACCCAGGCGCCCCAGTTTGCATTGCTTTTATAATGAAAAATTACACAAGTATGTATTCTATTAGATTCATAATCCTGATGGCTTTCAATGGATAATTTTATGGTACACATGCTAGATTTCCTGATGCTCACTGTTTTTGTCTTTAAAATGAGTTTTTTACTAGGAAGATCGGTAGGAGGAGAAAGGGATAAAGAAAGGGGGGATAATGAAGCATGAGAGACTATGGACTCTGAGAAACAAACTGAGGGCTTCAGAGGGGAGGGGGGTGGGGGGATGGGATAGGCTGGTGATGGGTAGTAAGGAGGGCACGTATTGCATGGTGCACTGGGTGTTACACGCAACTAATGAATCATCGAACTTTACATCAAAAATCAGGGATGTACTGTATGGTGACTAACATAATAAAAAATATTAAAAAAATAAAATGAAATAAAATTAATAGGAAAAAAATAAAAATAAAACAGGAGTTTTTTATGCTTAAAATTCTAAAGTAGTAGACTCTGAATACCAAAACACTGGGTGGAAGAGGGTTGGTTGCAGTGGTAGACAAAGATGTCTGTTAATATGAAACATGAGAATGAATAAAAGGAAACTGGACAACTTGGGTTTCCTTGGAATTTGTCAGTTAGTATAATGGAACTGACCACACAGTGCAGCCATAAAAGACAAAAAGGAAATGCAGATGATCAGTGCATTATACGTCTGAATGATTGTTAGCTAATGATAAGCAGTAAGGTATTTCCCCTCTATTGACCTGGTATTTCCCTTTCGGTTGGTTAGGCTTTGGCCCTGATTACACCTTCCCTGATATGTTGGAGTACATCTGTTTTTGCTCTGCACAGATGCTGGTTTTATACATAGTAAGTCAGTTACAGGAAATCTGGAGTTTTCTTGAGTTTTGTACCCCGCTTTCTCCTCACTCCCACCTTTCACTAAGTCTTTGAATCTGGAGAGAGAAGCACTCCTGACAAGCCATTTGAGACCTTGTGCTTCAGCAGACTTAAACTGTGCTTGTCACAGCCCTGCTGCTCTCGTTGGTGAGCCTGGAACACTTGCCAGGTTTGATAAACTCCAGAAATCTCAGGTCAGGCGTGATCATGAAAGTGACATTGTTTAAATCAGATTGTACTGAGCTCAAATACAACTTTTACATTGACCAACAGTGTGGTCTTATATGTGGCACTTGCTTTGTACTGATATTTTATCCCCATTGCTTTCATAAAAATAACTGGAGGAATAAAGACAATGAATGCCTGTTTTATTATGTTAGTGTTAAGATTATCTTTTTGTTTTTTTTTGTTTTTTGTTTTTTTTTTTAAAGATTTTATTTATTTATTCGACAGAGATAGAGACAGCCAGTGAGAGAGGGAACACAAGCAGGGGGAGTGGGAGAGGAAGAAGCAGGCTCATAGCAGAGGAGCCTGATGTGGGGCTCGATCCCATAACGCCAGGATCACGCCCTGAGCCGAAGGCAGATGCTTAACCGCTGTGCCACCCAGGCGCCCCAAGATTATCTTTTTGTTATATAGTACTTTACAGTTTATAGGAAGGACATTCTTAGAAATGCTCTCTTATCTTTTCTCTTTTCCATCTAAGCTATTCTTTTTCTTCACTAATTTAGGTTTGATCATGAATTAGGCTTATTTTGGCGTGTTGACTCTTTGTTTTATTTCATAAACATTCATATAATTTTTTCCTGTCTTTAAATGTATGTGTTCTTTACTCCTGAACTCCATCTGGGCTGAGAGTCTTGTGCCTTCTCTGCTATCTAGACTAGAAATGGCTAAAACTAGACAACCAAAAGGTCTAATGGAAGAGCCCGGAGGAGAAAATAAAGAGCTCATTTGAGACTTTGCCCCACCATCTATGTTGTATCATTTATGTAAGCATAGATTTCTTCTGATTACCCCAAACCTTGAGGATATAAGTACTAGGACAGCAGCATGTTCCATAATAAAATAAAAATGATCATATTGATATTTTATCTTTAGACATTTCCTGAAAATAGTGGCACTCCAATAACTTCATCAAAATAATTTTACATTGGCCTTCCAAAGGTCCTTAATGCTTTGAAAAGGCAGCTTTGGCAATTATAGCTAGACTCTTCTCTTAAAGCTGTGGTTTGGAGCCATTGCAAGTGGAGATTTTTTTTTCGTATGGTTGACATTTTGGTTGTTAACTGTAGCATTTGGACATGCAGATTATGGGCCATCTCATTAAACCATGAATTCTAATACTGAGTTTTATAGATGAAAAGCATCAAGAGGCTTCTTTGTTTTCACAGTTAATTGGACCCATCTATATTGGCGCCCCCTTCACTATCTTTGTGCTCAACCTGAAGAAGCATGCTAATACCATTATTGAAATAGGCATTGATTTCTTGAGTGTTGTATTAGACTATCTTCAGGTTTTGACATTTTGATGGTTAATTGCCTTATAAATTATTTTAACTGTAACTTAACTTCCTACAATCAATGTCTTATAGAGGAAAGAAGAAATCAGATAGAATAAAATGGAGGTAAAAAATGTTTGTCTTTTCTAGGACAAAAGGAAAATATGTGTATATACTAAAGAGAATGTGGCCATACATAATGAATTAAGATAATCTCTTTTTAATGTGTCTTCTTATGATTTGGGTAGACATTATGTACATCAGTGTATTTACATGGATGTCTTGTTAACATTACATTTGCTGATCACATTATGCATTATAAAATACTTACACGGACTGACTCTGAGTGTGCAATCCTTGTTCTCAAAGAATACTTGTTTTTGTTAGAGAGTCAAGTGAGGTAGAGTAATGTAGTAGAAAGAGTACCAGTTTGAGAGTTAAAGAGATTTGGTGTCCTGACCTCATTCTGGCACTTACTAGCTGTGAACAAACTAAGTTAGCCTTTCTGATTAAGTTGGAGGATTGGAGTATCTGTGTTTTCTAAGGTCTAAATGCCATAATTCTTTGGTGATAACTCACAAAATCAGTAAAAAACAGTATGGTCTCATGAAGTGATAAATTGAAGACCTGTCTTTACCTGAGACTGTTCTGTATGTGATCAAAGACACTATGGATTTTTTTTTTAAACTACAGTTGGAGTCACTGTAAATGTAAAGATTTCTTCATCAAGGTAATGGAATCAATCTGGAGACAGAAATCAAACTGTAACTTAAACAACAAGTTTGATCTAAATAATTATTAAATAGGCTCGGTTGGTTAAGTGTCTGACTGTTGATTTTGGCTCAGGTCATGATCTCAGGGTCGTGGGATCGAGCTTGCAGTTGGGCTCTCCACTCAGCAAAGTCTCCTTGTCCCTCTCCCTCTGCTCTCTCTCAAAAAAATAAATAAAATCTTTTTAGATAGATAGGTAGATATTAAACTACGACAGAAGTGTACCTATACAGATGTAAAGAGAATGTAAAGCATTCCCTAGGATGGGATGGGGGGGATATATGCAAGGAAGTTCAACTTACAGTCAGACACTCTCCCACCAGCCAAGGGTTGCAGGCTGAGAGTCAAAACTCATTGGAGCCAGGGGTTGCAGCTTCACTGGGTTGCCTAAGCCAGAGTTGGTCCACTGTTACCAGGCAAGTAGGAAACAACCTTCCAGGATATAGGCAAGTGACACTGTTGGGAGGGCTCATGGAGAGAGTGGTGTGCTGCTGTGGGTAGGAAGCTGAGAGAGCCCCAGGATGGTGGTCACTGAGCCCAGGCTGAGCTTGAGATCACTGAGAGCCTGAATGGTCTGGGCACCACAGGATGTTCTCATACACATCCATCACTAATGGACTGTGCAGCAGGAGCAAGACAAAGCAAAATGCAACACTGGGGAACCTGAAAGAGAAGCCTCCTTCCCCTCGTGATGTTTCTTTAGCACCCTCTACTGATAAAATCTTAACAGTGTGCTTTCTGTAAAGCAGAAATGCTTGAAGCGTCCTGACCATATCACAGAGCAAGCACTGAAGGGTGAATTTGGAGCTGAGACCCAATAAATTCATAATTGGCACAGTGCAATTAGCTCTTTCCTCCCAAAAAACTATATATAGCAATTTTGAATTTCTCAACTATAAGTGAAGACATTGCTCCCTGCTGGTCTCAGCTATTTATTCCTATTTGCCTGTAAACTCTCTCTCTCTCTCTCTCTCTCTCTCAATCTCTCTCTCCATATATGTGTATATATATATATATATATAGCCTCGATTTTCCTCAAGCTCATCTAATTATAATGAACTGCTTCAGTCTTACTATTTGAGTCTAAAGTAAAATGGCATCCTCTTTCTGATAACCTACATCTTAGTTGAGCTATTGGTATGGCCAGACCCTTGTTAATTTTGAGCCTGGAAAGTACCACGCCCCCTAATGAGTGCTCTCTCAATTACCTGGGGACCCACTGCAAGCCTGCCTAGCTCTATTTCTTGCCCCTGAGGGAGCAGGCAGATAGACTGGAAATTTCCCCCCCATCAGATTCTGATTTCTAGCTGACTGTTTCCCTATCAGAAACTAGAGGAGAGTGGGGCCTCTGGTGTCAACTTTAATTCAGACCAGGATGTCTCAGGGATGCCATTGGAAGTAAGTTGGAAGTGTCATGGGTCCACTTCTTGCTCATCAGAGCAGGTACACATTTGGGACTGATGTTCTCTCACTGTTTGATACTGACCTCATCATTCGCAGATGATGGTTATTTTAAAGTGTTATTGCCTCTTTTCCATTATCAGGAACACAAGGGCAGCATGCTTAATGTTGGTGATATTAAGCACAAAGCCAAACTGATCACCTGAAACACTTCCCCAGGTTGTGAAATCCTTGAACATAATAGTTGGCATTTGAATCATTAGCAGATACTCAGTGATTGTTGAGTGAATGAACGGTTTAATGAAATGGTGGTGGTGGTTTCTTTTCATTTTGTTAGTTGTTTGTTTTGTTTTGTTTTTTTCCCCCACCATCGGAATTTGAAACCTAAAGGAATTGCAGAGTTTTCTGGGCCTTGTTGGAAAAAAAGTTCATATAACCTTCATTTATTTGCTCCTACAGTTGCATTCTGAAGCTATTTGACACTCTTAATCTTCACTGTATACAGATAGAATTTTTACATTAGGCTTAAATAGAAATTTTCTTCTATTACATTAGTTTTTTAAGTTTAAAAAATTGTCTCTCCTTCAATTCTCTTTACTCATATAAGCAAGAAAGTCTTCCTGTGTTGGGGAATATTTATGTAGAATAGTAGTTTTGAATACCAATTTAAATTCTGTTTGTGGATTTTACTCTTTCAAAGTTACCTCTGATTGTTTACTCCTTGCATCTTATTAGGGAACCATCATAATTAGAAGTACAAAATTGTTAGCTCAACAGAGATATGTCAAGTATTAAGGTACTTAGAATACTGTATTTCTGAATGAGAAATATTTAGAGTTCTCACTAATATTAGAATAAATGTGTACTGTTTTAGAAAAACAAAACCTCTCTTGTTCACAAAATACAATGCAAATGTCATCCTAAATTGTCATAGAATTGCATGATTTATAATACTGATTTATACTAATATACAAAACAAACAATTTTGGAGGACATTATAGTCCTCTATAATCTAGAGGACTATGACTGTTATAGTCCTCTAGACTATTTTAATTGAAATATTTATATTAATAACTTTTAATATGTATACACTATCAAAATAAAACTTTTGTTACTATATTCTATTTTATTGATAATAAAACCTGAATCATTTAAACTGTTCTTAAATTGTAGCTATCACATCATTGTTGCCTTCTTTTTTTTTTATAATTAATTTTATTTTATTATATTATGTTAATCACCATACAGTACATCCCCTGATTCTGATGTAAAGTTTGATGCTTCATTAGTTGCGTATAACACCCAGTGCACCATGCAATACGTGCCCTCCTTANTCCTAGTTCTTATGTTCCATAGATGAGAGAAATCATATGATAATTGTCTTTCTCTGCTTGACTTATTTCACTTAGCATTATCTCCTCCAGTGCCGTCCATGTTGCAGCAAATGTTGAGAATTCGTTCTTTCTGATAGCTGAGTAATATTCCATTGTATATATGGACCACAGCTTCTTAATCCAGTCATCTGTTGAAGGGCATCTCGGCTCCTTCCATGATTTGGCTATTGTGGACAATGCAGCTATGAACATTGGGGTGCATATGGCCCTTCTCTTTACTACGTCTGTATCTTTGGGGTAAACACCCAGTAGTGCAATGGCTGGGTCATAGGGTAGTTCAATTTTTAACTTTTTAAGGGACCTCCACACTGTTTTCCAGAGTGGCTGTACCAACTTGCATTCCCACCAACAATGTAGGAGGGATCCCCTTTCTCCACATCCTCTCCAACAATTGTTGTTTCTTGCCTTGTCTATCTTTGCCATTCTAACTGGCGTAAGGTGGTATCTCAGTGTGGTTTTGATTTGAATTTCCCTGATGGCTAATGATTTTGAACATTTTTTCATGTGTCTGTTAGCCATTTGTATGTCTTCATTGGAAAAGTGTCTTGTTCATATCTTCTGCCCATTTTATGATTTGTTTATTTGTTTCTCGTGTATTGAGTTTGAGAAGTTCTTTGTTGCCTTCTTAAAATATATATGCATCCATTTGGTGTTTCCCCCATTTTATCTTGATTTTGTATTCTTGTCCCTTTTATATATGTATATACTTAAAAGGAGAAATGTCCTTTTGTAGTCTTTTTTTTTGTAAAATCTTTTGTTAAGCTTATGAGCCTGAAGTTCTTTCTTATGTCAAATGAATTTCTATTTTTTTAATCTAAAGATAGTTCCATTCGTTTCCTCCAGTACACTCAGAATAACTGACCCAGTACTTCACTTATTTAGAAAAACGTAAATTAAAATACTTTGAGTAGCTTAATCATGTCTTAGTATGTGCCGATGCTAATGAACATAGGAAAGACTTCTTTCCTATCACTTAGCTTTTCAATATTGTTTGTACTTAGAGTACTTACTGTGTTTCCCTTTTGAAATACAATAGCTGAAACTTCATGTATTAATAAGTACTTGATAAAGTCAGTGATAATGAAATAATGCTGTTATTGTTAGTTAATATATTAATATAAGGTTGCTTGTTTCTTGAATCTCCACAGTGAATAAAATGTTGCTTTTTTTAAGATTTTATTTATTTATTTGAAAGAGAGAGTGAGAGAGTACATGAGCAGGGGTAGAGGGAGAGGGAGAAGCAGACTCCCCTGCTGAGTAGCGAGGCTGATGTGGGGCTCGATCCCAGGACCCTGTGATCACACAGCCTGAGCTGAAGGCAGACGCTTAACTGACTGAGCCACCCAGGCACCCCCTAAAATGTTGCTTTTACAACTATTTTAAAACCATTCATTTTACACTAAACATGCTATGCTTGGATATTTTTTCCCTTTAGAACTTTTAGTTTTGGGTGAACCAGCCATACACATATATGCAAATATATATAAAATATGTATGTAGAACAGAATATGAAAACTTTCCATTTCATTCCAAGAATATGTTCTATTAATTCATAATTGAAATTAATATGAACAACTGGAAGGAAAAAAAGTCACAGTACCACTAATTCTAGCCCATGACCCTCTTTTGTTTTAAAAGGTCCTTGAGTCATAACTAGCCTTGTTTGTCAACTGCTATTTAGTCACTATTTTTTTGTCACCCTCTTGGGTAGCTTACAACAGAATCCACAGGGTCAGTTATAATACTCACTGTCATTTTATATCCCCTTTAGCTTTATTAAAGACAGTTATTTACTAGGCTTTAATTTCAGGTTCAAATTTTTCTTTCTGTTTTTAGAATTAAATAGAATTTAGCATTCTTTGGTATGAATATTGCAAAAATAGCAGAAGAATACCCTTAATACAAGTGATTACCAAATCATCTTCTAGCTAGAATAGAGTTATTCTTTTGCTACTAAAATGACTTTAAGTTTTCCCAGAGAGTTGTGCTTTTCACAGTCTCAAATCTACTACTTATCTAAACGGCATTCTAAATTGCAAGAAGGCTTGCAGGATTGCCTTGTATTTCATTATACTATGTAGTTTAAATGTGCTATTTAACACCCATTTAATAGAGACCTCGGTTTTAAGCAATACAAAATGAAATTGATCAAAAACATGTTGAAACTTAAGGATTGAAATAAGAGATGGTAAGTATAATGATTAAGAATTCAAGTCCTTCAATGTACTGTATGGTGACTAACATAATATAATAAAAAATCATTTAAAAAAAAGAATTCAAGTCCTTCTGCCAAGGCAATGACCTTGATCTGTTTATTTTGCCTTGCTTTCTCCTCTATTATGCTGGCTATAATAATATCTACTTCAGGAAGTTGTTATAAGGGTAAATGATATAATGAATATGAAGCATGATTGACCCTTGAACAATGCACTGAACTGCTATGCAGCTGAAAACCTGTGTGTAACTTTTGACTACACAAAACCTTTAACTATTAAATAGCCTACTGTTGACCAGAAGCCTTACCTATGAGATAGTTGATTAACACATATTTTGTATGTTATATGTATTTATAGTGTGTTCTTATAATAAAGTAGCCTAGAGAAAAGAAAATGTTATTAAAGAAATCCTAAGGAAGAGAAAACACGTTTACAGTACTATACTCTAAAAATTCTGCATGTAAGTGGATCCAGTCAGTTCAAACCCATGCTGTTCAAAGGTCAGCTATTTAGCATAGCGCCAGACATGTGGTAGGTGCTCTGTAATATTGATGTTCACTTATAATAATAAAGGATGCATTTTTCTTACCATCTGATAATTTTCTTTTTCTAGAATATACTATTAAGTAGCAGTAGATAATACTATGCTTTAAAATGATAACAACAGGGGCGCCTGGGTGGCTCTGTTGCTTAAACCTCTGCCTTCAGCTCAGGTCATGATCCCAGGGTCCTGGGATGGAGCCCAGCATTCAACTCTCTGCTCAGCAGGGAGCCTGCTACTCTCCCTCTGCCTCCTGCTCTGCCTACTTGTGCTCTCCTTCTTGCTCTCTGTCCAATGAATAAATACAATCTTTAAAAAAATGATAACAACATAATATGACACAATTTTACTGAATGAACAAATTTACTTTTTTACAAGAATGTGTTAAATAACTTCCCTGGAACTTTGCCTAGTAATCTTAATGTGATTTCTTGCAGTGGCTTGATGTATGATGCAGTAATGAGTACAGAATTAGCATATAAAGCCAGGCCATTTTATACCCCTTCTAATTGGCTTACTTAGTCAAGTGCCAAATACTACAATATAAAGGTTCTAGTACATTATCTCTAAAACGGGCAGCAAGGTTCTAGTGGAGTTTCTTTTCTAAGTCTTCCTATTATTTTTTTCAAGATCTTTAATCTGTTAAATCCTGATGGCTTTTCTGGTAAAGTCAATGTTTTACTCATCTTTTGTATTCCAGCAGACCTTGCACATAGCAAGTATTTGGCAAACAAAATTACTCAAGAAGAGGAATCTGAGGAAATGATTTGCAACTTAATACGGTGGATTTAATTGGTATTTTCTTTTTTGTAAACACATCTCCAGTCTAGTATTTCTGCCTTTCCTCTTTCTACCCCACTTCTAAGTGCTTCCAGTGCCTGAATACGAGAGTTACTCTTGCTCATTACCAGTGTGTTCTATGAGGCCCTGAATGTTGTAATGTACACATATTGAGCCATTGATATACGTCCATTACTTTCCTATTTATTTATGCTTTGGAATATTTTGAAATATTTCAATTTGTAGAAACTATGAAGGTTTCTTTTTTGCGTGCTGATTTAGATTGACATATATATATATATAACATATATAAACAATCCTTTAGATTGTTAGATTTCTTTTGGCATAGTGATTTAGATTAATATATATATTAATTACATATTATGTATTATATATTATATATGCATTAATATATATATCCTTTAGATTATCATGCAATCCAAGTGTCCTAATTAGAAACTCTTTAAGAATTAAGTATATTATCTTCCCCCTTAAGATAAAGAGAAAATAAGCATGAAAATGTACCCACACGTGAGAGGAAAGGAATAGCTGAAAGATTTAAATCTGCCCAAAAGTATTCTCTTTCCTTTCAAACAGCAGCAATTTGAAATGCAGCCAGTTGTATGTTAAGTGCTGCCATTCTGTCCTTTTCCCCATGGCTGCTGATGAATATTTTCAAGAGGATTTAAAACATACACATACACATACACATACATATACACATACACAACTGGGGTCCCAGGGTATGCTACATAATATGTGAAACCTAGTGCAAAATAAAAACATCAGGTCCCTTCCTTGTTCAAGAATAATGGAAAATTCCAAGACCACAAGAGCAGAGCATAGTACTAAGTGCAGGCCCCTGTGCAACCACACAGGGCACGTGCCCGCATGGGGCCCTGTAGGTTTTCCAAATTCTGGGAGGTGGTCTCCCTCTTGGCACTATGCTTAGCAGCTCTTCAGGGTAAATGCTTTCATTATACCTGAGCATTGAGATTTGAACATCAGAGAGAGTAAAGAGATGTGAAGTCTCCCATCATGGCCATGCAGTGTGGTTACTGGTCATTGTAACTTGGTCAACAAAGCCATGTAATGAAGAATAAGGAGATAATTCATCCCATGAGTAAGGATTAAGCCCTTTGAGGGTAGAGAAAGCAACAGGGGGGAAATAAGCATTTATTTAGTATGTTCTTTGGATAAAGGCTCTTTTTCTATACATTAACCTGATTTGTCATATAAACCATATAAAACAATTCTTATTACCCCATTTTCTACAAGAGGAAATTGAGTCTCAAGGATATAAAATAACTTGCTGAAAGTTACACAGCAAGTAACTAACTGACAGTGTGGTGATTGCCCACATCTGTCTTCATATCAAGCCCACATTCTTTCCATGGGTATTGGTATCTTGCCGGCTAATGTCTGGCTCTGGAGGCTGATGGGTGCAGTAAAAGTGGAGCCTTGAGAAGCAGATGCAAAAAGGAGTGTGATTATGAGGGAAATTTAGTTTGGCAGTTTGTTTGGTGTGAGGAAGCTGAACCCAGCACAGACTGAGGGGCCAAGTACAGAATATAGCAAACAAAAAGAGAGTCCTTATTATCTTGACCAGGCAGAGAGAACTGTCTCCCTTAAAATAGGTCACAGAAAAAATGTAACATGTCAAAGAAGATGACACCTTGATTGCTGCAAAATAATGGCTCTTCCCACAATAAAGGTAAAATAACAATAACAATAATAAAAAGTAAATCAAATGATGGACGCCAAGTTCCAGTAAGTACAGCGAGAGTCTGAAACATCTAAGGGCCAGCATATTCAAGGGGAGTATACTCCAAGCCTCATTCGCTTATGTCCCACTTTCTTCATGATTCTGCCATGTCTAACTCTTAACCATATCATTATGGATGTAGCATTTTAAGTCTATTCTATAAGCAGCATGAAGGGATTTATCCTAACCTAAAGTACTGGCTTTCTGTCCTCAGTCCAGCCACTCTACTAAGTGTTAAATTTCATTTGCTCTTCAGTTTATTCAGCTCGTATTTATTGAGTATCTTATATGTTGTAGGATCTCTCTACCTGCTATGGGTGGTAGGTAGGGGGAGGGGACGAAGAGAAGTCAGAGATGAGTAGGACATGGTTCCTGCTTCCAGAGGGCTTCAGAATGAAATTAGACAATTTCAGACTTCATAGAATGCTGAGAAACCAGTATTGAGGAAGTGGCGAACTTTGCGTGGAGGAGGTAGGAAACTTTATATGAAAGTAACCTTGAGCAGTAAAGTCTAGACAAATGAGTAGGAGGAGTTCACTGAGCATGTTTGGAAGATTCATCTTCCTGGTCGTTGACTGGATTTTTTTAAAACTTTTCTGATCATGATCATCGGTGTTTTGGAAATTACTGAGTTCAGTTCAATCCAATGGCTGTTATCGAGAATTTCTCAGATTATTAAGCTTGTTTAGAAATAATCGTTTGATTTTAAATCTGATGAATCAAATAATAGAAACAAAACAAAACCATAACTTTCTTGAATACTTTGGTGTTTAGTTCCTATATCCGTAATTCAGAATATAGGTGTGTTGTGTGCGTGTATGTATTTTTTCATCTGAATACCTTTCTTATGCAGATTTTATAGACTAAAATATCAACTACTTCTATTTCTTTTATTTTTCCTTATAAGAAAGTTAAAACAAAAAGTGATTCATATGTTACATACAACATGTGTTTACCATAATTTTTTTCTTTCAGTGTAAAACTCTTTCTGGAGTCTGTGACCACATCATATCCCTGTCATCAGATCCTCTGGTTTCACAGTCTGCACACCTGGAAGTGATTCAGCTGGCAAACATCAAACCAAGTGAAGGCCTGGTAAGAGCCACCATGTTTGTTAAAGCCACCATCCGACAGCAAACAGCTGATGATGTGGGCAATGCGGCCTCCAAATATGGGAATCCATAAATTCTAACAAACCGAATATTTTGTATTTTTTTCTAGAGATAAATTAAAATAGTGGGAGTTTGTCACATTAAGAAGTTTTATGAAGATAAATGAAAATGAAAGAGAATTTAAAATGGGGATTTCTAAATTATCTTGTTTACTTTGGTATTAAATTAGCTTTCATTACATTCTTTCACCCCCTACCAAAAGTTCCTTAGGTTTAAAGGAAGTTTAAGGGTTTTATACTAAGAACCCATATTAGCTGCCCATGCAAGTAGGTGTTTTCTTTCTTTTGCTTTGGTTTGTTGTGATTTTAATAGGGCTCTTTTCCCTTAGGTTGTGTAAGCTAGACAAACCCGATATTGTTTATAACTCATATCTGTTCTTTCTTACAAGGGTGAGTAAACAGGTGGATTTCGCCAAAATTAGGCTGACATCTAGGAGATGTATTTTTTATGTAATAATAAAGATAATCATCTTCAATTCATAACAGTGAATTTTCAGTGTGAGGTCATCTATTCAATAGAGTGACTTTTCTGCTGATAGTTGGCAAATTACTTTTTGGTAGCTGTAGTTTCTCATGCTTTTGTGGCTTTTATCAGTGTTTTCCTGGGAAGTTGGAAATCATTATGTCAGATATAACCAGCAAGTATGTCATCATCATAGCCTATAAGTGCATATCTAATTTTAACTTTAAGAGCTTATTTTTAGCATTTATAAACTTCTTTGAAGTAATATTTATGATTTTAAATTCTTACTATTCCTTTTGGTTATCTTTACACAGTCCAGTTTCATTTAAAACATCTTTCAACCTATAATATTGAAGATTTTCCTTTCTATAATTCCCTTTTCAGTAATTATAAAGGAAAGGAAGCTCTCTCAGTATGATTTGTGGAGTGCAAAATTAGGAACTAATATATATTATATTAGACTAGGAGTCAGGACACCTGGATACAAATCACTTACATAAAATATAGCTGTGAGCGTGATCTTGAGGAGTTGGAGGAGTAAATGTAACCTCCTTGGCCTTGCTATTTTCATGTGTAGAATGTTGGGGGCAGGAAGGGAAGGTGGACTATATCAACCTTAAAGCTTCCTCTAGCTCTATGAGTCTGTGGTGCTAAGGACAGTGTTTGGAGAAAAGAGCCTTGATTTTTTTCCCCACTAATTTCTACTGAAATCATGGGAAATAGTAATCATATGAAGTGAGTCAGTACAGTGCTAATTAATGAACATTATGAAATCTTGATTTGTTTTTAACGCAAGGTATAGCTTTGAACGTGTCTTTAATTTTTTAAATTTGAAAGAGGTAGCTCTGGGTCTGGTCTTTGAAACAGCCATGAACTTGAAATGCTGACAACCACATTCAATTAGTCTGAGAAAGAGCTGGAAGAGAAAAGAAAATACCTGAGTGCTTACCATTTGCCAAGTATTTTCTCACAACTCTTTAGAGTAGATACTTTCTTATTTTGCAAATGAGAAAATGGAATCACAGATCTTCAGCAATTTCCCCTGTGTCACATAGGTAATATACAATAGGGGCAGGGTTTAAGTCCAGGTAAATCTCCATAAAGTACATCTTAACAAAGCTTGTTCCATTATCGCACATTTAAAGTTGGAATTGCCAAAGGGAAGTGCGAGAGGTTTATGAGGGTAACTTTAAAACTGGAACCACCTAGAGAAATCATTTTTAAAGGACAATTGGGGGGGGAGGTTAAGATGGCGGAGGAGTAGGGGACACCTTTTTCAGCCGGTCCCCTGAGGAG
>NC_048238.1:17793949-17925092 GCF_002007445.2 Ailuropoda melanoleuca
TCAAACTTTACATCGGAATCTGGGGATGTACTGTATGGTGATTAACACAATATAATAAAATAAAAAAAAAGAAAAAAAATAAAGGACAATTGGCAGCATTTCATTGGGAAAATATTTCCAAGGGAGGAAAAGAAAAACCCAAAGCGTTGAATATTAATAAAAAGTGAAATAAAAACTATTGTGATTCATGTTAAAGAGATGCCTAAATAGAAATTTTATATGATTTATTTAAGGAATCATTTTAAAAATCAGATTCCATTAAGCAAGTTTAGTCAGTCACATTTGAAATAAATAGATTTCAGGGTTTTGGTAACATTTAGCATATGCTTAGCCATAGGAAATGTCTAAATGGTAAATGAAAGAAAGAAATAGAGGTGGGAGAATACCAAGCTTTAAGGAAGTTTAATTAGTTTAAAACATCTGCAGAAGGTCTTCTGCCAGTTTCAAAACAACATCTTTCATAAGCAAAAGGTAATTGCTTGGTTCTTCCACTGATAAACTGGATAGATTGTTCATTAGCTTTCTACCTAATTAGTCAAATCTCCTAGGATTTCTTAGTTTTGGGAGTTCTAAGCATTATAACAAATGATGGGAAATGTACTTGTTATGATTAAAACATGGAGCTAGCTTCTAAAATGCTTTTAAACAACAGTGATTAATAGAAAATTAAAGAAGGGAGAATGAGAGCTCTTGGAACATATCGAAACTAGATCAGAACCAAGAAATGAGTTGAATAGAGAGGGTGGGGCTTGGGGGGACATCCTTGGGGAAGCTTCTTGGCCTCAAAGAGCTCTTTAGCGGTTAGACACTTGGTTTATCCTCAAATATGCCTTATTCTTTTGACTTGACTGTGAGGTTGCTTTGGCTCCCATTGGTTAACTGACATTTGGAGACCGAGTGAAGCAAATGTCGTTTTGGCAAGCTAAGCAGAAGAGAGGGAGCTGTTCAAGTCAGCTCCAGAATTAATTAATTAGGTTTTTTTAAAAAAAGAAGAAAGAAGGAAGAATAAAGTTTTTGATGAGATGGAAGACCAGATTTGTCTCAGTTCCAGAAAAAGAGCCATTTGAATTACATGCCCTCCTGCTGTTTGACCCTTTCTCAGAGGTGAACAAGCGATCAGCTGTAGTTCTATGTATTCTTCATTATTTGAAAGATGACTAATTTGAAACATCATCCAAGCAACTTGCTTCTTTTACTTTCTTTGGGCACCTGACTTTTTTGGCCATTTTTCTCATTAATACTACCAGAGGGAGATAAAAAGAATGAACTCAGTTTTCGTTATTAAAAGCATTTACAACAAATGGTTTATTAAGGTTAGAAATGAAAGTATTGCATAAAACAATATCTTCATTCTTTGTGGCAGTTTTAAAATTGCTTCTATGAGATTGCAAGAATTGAACTCTGTATACATAGTTAGATCCTCCTTTATTTAAGCATTTTAAAACTATTTTTATCCATCTGAAAAAATTAATTTTAATATAAATCATATAACATTTAATTATTTATAAATAATGATGAAATCTTCTTCCTTTAAGTAACAGATATCTACTTTAGCTTACAATTGCCACTTTTGAGGTTCCTGGTGTGTGTAATAATTATACATAAATTTTGTTTCCAGAGGCACAACTAGATTATGTCCATGAGTTTTTATTATCTCCATGACTATATTGCCTTTTCTAAACATTTATCTTAGAATATTAGACTTTCTCTATGACCTAATCATTAATGAAACTATTTAGAACTTTTGTCAAACACCTGAATTCATAATCAGTAATATGCAGTGTTGAAAGAAATGTAGAGAGAAACATATCAACTTCTGCCTGCCATTTTCAGAGGAGATGGGTCAATAAAATAAGTTTGTAAAATATGAAACCCAGTTATTCTTATAACCACATTGCACATAGTACATGTGTGCTAAAGAGGTCTTAGTCTTTCAGAATAGATGTTAAGCAATAGAT
This sequence comes from Ailuropoda melanoleuca, assembly GCF_002007445.2. Taxonomy (NCBI): domain Eukaryota; kingdom Metazoa; phylum Chordata; class Mammalia; order Carnivora; family Ursidae; genus Ailuropoda; species Ailuropoda melanoleuca. The sequence goes on from NC_048238.1 coordinate 17,795,908, forward strand.
GTTAAGAATAGTTGACTTTAACAACTACAGTTGCCAAATATTATGTTATAATAAGAAAAGTGAAGGTGAACAACTCTCCTGTTAATAAATCGATAAATCAGGAGCCTAGTGATTGAGAGTGTGGTCTGGAGTTAGACTGCCTTTGCTTGAAACCTGGCCTCACCACCTTGGGCAGACTTTCCAGCTACTCTGTGCCTCAGTTTCTTTATCTCTAAAACAAAAGCAGTGAGATGCCCCTGGGTGGCTGCCTTCGGCTCAGATCACAATCCTGGAGTCCCAGGATCCAGCCCTGCATCAGGCTCCCCACTTGGCAGGGAGTCTGCTTCTCCCTCTGACCCTCCCCACCTCATACTCTCACTGTCTCTCAAATAAATAAATAAAATATTTTTTTAAAATTAAAAAAATAAAAAGAAGTAATGATAGTTTATACCACATTGGCTATTGTGAAATAAATATAAATACTTAAAACAGTCCCTGGCACATTGTAACCAGTAGATATCCATGATGATGGTGATAGAGAATGAAAAGTGATGGTTGTTTTGTATGACCAAGTAATATATACTGTTTCTTTCTCTGTCTTTTCCCACTTTATTCTCTCACAGTCCTTCTGTGTAAAACACTGAAACAAAATTTAGTGTTTAGGTCTTACAAATATACTTTAAGATCCTCTATTAATCTGATGTGACTGTTAATTCCTGGAGGAAAATGATGGCAAGGATCTTGTCCTCTGCTAAGTTCTATAATGGCACCCTTATATTTACCCTATCATAAATAATGGGATAAGTATTAAATTATAAAGTGAGTATACTGTACACTTGTCACCAGTGTAAGGAGAATATTACCATATGGTCATAGGCAACAACAGCTAGCCAATCTCATTTTTTTTTATTATATGTTAGTGACCATGCAGTACATCCTTAGTTTTTGATGTAGTGTTCCATGATTCATTGTTTGCATATAACACCCAGTGCTCCATGCAACATGTGCCCTCCTTAATACCCATCACTGGCCTATCCCAATCCCCCACCCCCCTCCCCTCTGAAGCCCTCAGTTTGTTTCCCAGAGTCCATAGTCTCTCGTGGTTCATTCCCCCTTCTATTTACCCCCCTTCATTCTTCCTTTCTTTCTCCTATCAATCTCCCTGCTATTCCTTATGTTCCAGAAATGAATGAAATCATATGATAATTGTCTTTCTCTCCTTGACTTATTTCACTTAGCATAATCTCCTCCAATCCCGTCCATGTTGCTGCAAATGTTGGGTAATCATTCTTTCTGATGGCTGAGTAATATTCCATTGTATATAGGGACCACACCTTCTTTATCCATTCGTCTGTTGAAGGGCATCTCGGCTCCTTCTACAGTTTGGCTATTGTGGACAATGCTGCTATGAACATTGGGGTGCATATGGCCCTTTTCTTCACTACGTCTGTAATCTTTGGGGTAAATACCCAGTAGTGCAACTGCTGGGTCAGAGGGTCAGCTAGGCAATTTCTTAATTTCTATATGTACTGATGTTGAGGTTATTTATTTTATATGAAATAATGAAGTTGCATTAAAATACTAGAGTTCAGAGGTAAATGAACATTTTTTAAATCACATTCATTTTGTTTCACTTTAGTGATCCAGGCTTAGCCATTTTTGGAACAGGTACCAACATTTTAGACGTAAGACATTACTAAAATGACTTCAGAATTCAAGCCTACCTAACCATTTTTTTTATTAGTACCATCCCATGAACTTTACTGCTTCTTGTTTTTATTTCTTACTTATTTCCAGTGGAAATACATGTACATTCAGTTATCTAAATACGTAATTAACTAAGGGTATGGGAAATCAACACCACAGTAATTGTTTTGTAAGTGCTAAAATTACTGCTTTCCTGAAATATTGTTGGTTTTTTTAAGTCCGTTGTATTTTAGACTTTGGGTTCATTAAAATTCATATTTTTATTTTTGAGATCAATATTTTGAAATGCAAAGCACTTGTGTGAGTAAAACTTAGGTAATTTTTTCCCAAAGAGAAAACTAACAGAATCTTCCTTAGAGGGGAAAAAAATTTTTTTTACTTAAATGAAAATATTTTAACATTTACAATGTACATATTTTCTTGTGATTTTTTTTCCCTTTCAAGTTCTCTCACTGTCTATAATTTAAAGTTTTTGTTTGCTTGTAAAGCTTACATAATTTCAGGATTTCTAAATAATCTTTAAAGTATAATAAAGCATTTTCTAAAATGGCTTTGTTTAAATGGGAAATGGAATCTCACCCTTTTTATTAGAAGGGCTTGCCACACATTACCTCTTAACTACTGATATAGAAGTGTTGGATATAATTATTAAAATTTCTTCAATGAAAATAAAGGCAGGAAATATAGGATTCCACAAAAGAGATAGAGAAAAAAGTTTACATTAACAATATTTTATCATTCCTCTGTCTCTAGTTGGTTGTAGTTGAAGTGGCTCTGTAGAAACATACTTTTTATTTTATAATATGTATCAAATATAATACACTAATAACCAATATTTGAGTTTCCCACTATAACTTTTATTTTGGCCCAGAACAAGCAGTAAGGACTATTGGGGGAGTGAGGTGTGTTCTTTCTTCAAAATATTGAATTACCATGCTACATTTTATTGGTTTCACAGGCAATTTACTTACCAGGTAGTTATTTGATTAAGTTAAGTACAGGCTTCTTCAGGCAACCTTTAGAAACCAGAATGTTTGGATAGGAATTTTTTACTAGTTTAAAGATGGCGTTATTGAATATGGATTCATGGAGCATGTGGCAGTTTTGATAGGATAATTTTTTTTGTAAATGATTTTATATTGTACTTGAAAGCATTCTAATTGCTTCACTTTTTTTTGATGCTGTCTTTTTCTAGGGTATGTATATTAAATCAACATATGATGGCCTCCATGTAATTACTGGAACCACAGAAAATGTAAGTATTGTAATATTTCAGATTATAGTGTATGATTTTCTTTTTATTGTTAAACAACTTATATATCTCACATAATTGAGGTTGACTTCTGAGGACATGAACAGATGAGAAAAAACTAAAAGGACACATTGAGTTAGTAAGTGCTAGTTTGGGGAGAATTTCAATCATTTTATTTAGTTTAGAGTAACTATTAGAGTAAATCAGATGTTTTCTGTTCACAGCCAGAGATTTGTCTTTGTTAAGTATTTTCTGGTTTATGACAAGTTACTGTGACATCTAAAAGAATCCACTTCAATCTGTCAAATAGTTTAGTTATATTAAGAAACTTATATAAGAAAGAATCATCAGATATTTCAGGCTTTCTGAAAATGCATTATAATTCACCTTAATTCAATGAAGAGAGACAGCATGGTATAGCTCACTGGTTTTCACAGTGAGGTCCCTCCCTGGATCAGCAGCATCAGCCTCCCCTGGCAGCTTATTAGAGATACAAATTCTCGAGCCCCACCCCAGAACTACTGAATCAGAAATTCTGGAGACCAGCCACTTTCTTAATTAGAGATTTTGTTTTAACATGTGACTCTGACACATGCTCCAATTTGAGAACCACTGCAAGCAGTGGGTCAGAGTCCCTAGGCCTAGGTCCTACAATTAGTTCTGCATCTTAATGGCAGTGTAATTTTTGGCAAGTCACTTACCCTGTCATTGCTTTAGTTTCCTCAACTGTAAATTGGAAATATTATCTGCACTACATACCTTACTAGGTTGATGTGAAAATCAAATAAGCTAGTAAATGTGAAATGCTATTCAATTCAATAAAGAGCTACAGAAATGTGAAGTGATTGTGTTGAGCCTGAACATGATCACGAAAATAGATTTGAATAGTATAATAAATCATTATTCCTCCATTTGGTTGTCCCAGACTTCCATCTTACTCTTACACAGGTACTGACCTTTGAATTTTTTTTCTTTTAGAAATTCTGACAAATTACATGTCTATGCTGTGTTCCTTCAAAGAAGACTGGGGTGGAGTTAATTAACCTCAAGTTATTATAGATCTCAATATTTTACCAACATTTTCTTTTTTAAAAAAATCAACATTTTTTTCACCTAATTCACTTACTACTTTAATCATTTATTGCTTTTTTCCCCATCCACTTCTCTTGGTTTCTTGAGAACAGTGAAACGCATAATATACATTGCAGTTGGATTGCTGTACTGGCTTCACATTTAGTATTAAATATGGGGTCAGAAATATCAGTTAAATGCATATTGTCAACCAGTTAAAAATTTTAAATGCAGTGAAATACTGTAAACTATACTCCTATCAGTGATTGATCATTCTCATTTATTTGTACATTCCTCCAATCATTCATTTATTCATTTGTTCTTGTAACAATCTTTTGTTTCATGTCTGCTATGTTCCAGGCATGGGGCTAGGTAATGAAAGAATTTTTAAACTAAACTAGCTTGCTGTTCCTAAGGAATGCAACTAGGGGTTTATGTGTGTAAACAGGTACTGAAATTTGTGTAGACAGACAAAGGAAAGAATCATAAATGCTGCAAATGAAACCAGAGAAGTAATCACAGAAATGATTTTGAACTGTATCTTGAAGAATTGATAAGAATGCATCTCTGTACTGTCTAGGGTCTATAAAAAAGTTGAGTACTATGTACTGCTCATATTAATTACTCAGTAATATTTGATAAATGGGTGAGCGATCAAAGAAAGATTGATTCTATGAGTAGTTCAAATATGAACCATATGTTAATGGCTTATCATTTAATTATTTTTTCTTGAAAATATTTTACTATTTTTGGTACCCACAGTCATTTATCATTAGTAGATCTGTGTTGAGTCTTAGTAAAGCTCTTCACTAAAGTGGTTATTTTGCTTTGTTCTGCCCTAGTTTCTTAGTTTTATTTTAGGTAAAATGAGAAGTTTGGACAAAATGATCTCTAGGGCCCGTTTAACACTGAAACTCTATAATTTATGTGACTTATTCCCTTTTTTACTTATCTGTGAAAGAAGTTGTTTCAGTTTCTTTCAATTTTATATACCAACTATCATTTTCTTTTATACCATGATTAGAACAATTGGCTTGATATTTTTCTTCTATACTGTATAGTTACAGTCCTATTACATTAATGATTTACAAACTTTTCAGAATTGTTGCATGGTACTTGTCTGATTTGATAATATGCCTACCTCCTAAAGGTGCTATGAAAAAAATACATTTTTTTCTTGTTATGATACCATTCTTAGGGTTGAGTTCATATCCTAGATGAACTACCCTCTTAAGTGTTATTACTTGAGTAACTGGAATTCTATGGAATATCATTTTACCTTGAATTCTAACCTATAACCATTCTTTTGTGAATTTCACAATTTGTTGAATTGAGGTTAATATTGTTTCAAGACTTTATTGTTTTGAAATAATTGGAAATTGGAAATGAATAAAAAATAAACTGGAAATCACTTTTAAAATAAATCCTACTCTCTATTATTAGTTATCTATAGAGTGCAAACAATATATTTAACACTAGTAGTCATTTTTCTTTAATTTTTTAAAGATTAATTAATTTCTGTTCTAATTTAAAGAGGTGAGCTTACTGTAGTATTTTCAAGGAGAGGAAAGGACTGACAAAATTTATGTTCTTTATCATTTCTATTATGTTAAATTTAGTCACCTGCAGATCGGTGCAAGAAAATCCATGCTGGCGATGAAGTAATTCAAGTTAATCATCAGACTGTGGTATGTATAATTACCTTATGAGTCAGTGGGAGGAACTAATGTAAAGATTTGTTAAAGCTTTAAAAAGGATATCAATGAACTGAAATGCCTACTTGTGTACAAAATTATTGAGTAGCCTTTTTTAAGATAGCTGAATGAATATTCTTCATTATTTGACAGAAGGTAAGGTATAATTTTTAAAAAAAAAACTTAGTTTTAATACAAGGTTTGGAAATACTGGTGTTGGCTGAAGTTAGATATGCATTTCTATATAGACAGGTGCAGGATAATGTTATATACCCCATGAACTGAGATAATAATTTTGGGCTAAAAATTAAAGTGATGATGCACACAAATTCAACCTTTTCTGGATAAAACTTTCAAGTTTTACATTACAAACTACGGAATTACCTAGTGAGTATATTTTGAAAGGGCATACATTCATTCATCTACTTTAACATTGATTGTTCACTGAAGTGTCTGGTAGATTGGTTTATAGTCAATGTTGATCTTTTTTAAACAAATTTAAGCATTAATAGCCAAATTGGCTCTTCATTTCCCAAAAGAGGACTACAGTTTTTGTTTTAAAACTGTTGCATGTAACTAAATAAGTTCATAAAATTTTCTTGCTTTGTGAACCTCATGAATCCCTTCCTAGGTTAAAATCTTGACAGTGCCATTTTTGTGTCTGTGGTAGACTTTCAAGGGCTATTTTTCTTAATGTTAGTTTTAGAAAATGAACATCATATGATTTTCACTTTGGGCTGTTTTCTGTCTCAGTTGATTTACTTTCTTCTTCTATAGCTGCCAAAATAAAGTATATTCTCTAAAACAAATGAAGTCAAAATAATCCAATTATTTATATAATAAACTTCATTTGAAAAAAATGTGGGTTTTTTTCCTGGTAAATGTTCTACTTATAGCTCACTAATCCTTTGGAGTGAATAATTATTTCCTATTGTACCTTTTAACTAAATTTGTTTTTGCCTGTTCTAGTCATAGAAGAAACTATTAAAAAGAAAGGCTATATTTTGGGGGTAAGAAGACCAGTGTGAAAAACTCCAGTCTTTCTCACCGATTCTAATGTGAAGGCAAAAACCATTTCATTTTTGGCTTTGAGTAAACTGAGAACTTTGTGATATTGCGGAGAGGCTCCTGAACACTGATAATTAGAGTTACACTGTTTCCTCAATGAGTTTACTAATTAAGTGAATAAAAATTAATGAAAGTTTAAAAAATTAAACGTATAGGTGTTAGGTTAGTAATAATTAATGCAGAATTCTGGTCATCAGTAAAGCCTTTTCACACTATGACAGTTTTGATAATGAGAAAGTTGTCATTACTAGAAACTATACAAAGTGGTTGTCCTAACTAAAGTTTCTTGTCCCCTAGGATGAGGATTTGGGCAGTGGGATAAAGCAGCTGCTTTAGTAGCAGTAGACAGGCAGCTTCTCCCTCCTGTAATGTTCCTGCTGCCTCCGTTTTTGCAATGTGACCTGAACAAATATGACATCTGTTCAATAGTTGGACCAATTTCCAATTGGTCAATTCTAAATGGGTGGAATTAGTTTCTAATAAAAAATAAATTTGTTTAAATGATACTCTTTGTGGGGCAAAGATTCTGATGTTGACCAAATGAATATGAAAGTCTTTAAAAGACTACAAGTGAACTAATAAAATATATATAGATTGGTGATACTTAAATACTGTGAGAATGTGTAAATACATCTTTGCATCACAGGAATATTCTAAAATACTGAAAATGACACAGAATGGTGGTTGAGGGATCTTGCTTCCAGTTTTTTGTTCTGAAATTGACTTTTGGCTTTAAGTGAATCATAGTAACTATTTAAGCATCAGTTTACCTTTTTATAATATAATAACCATAGCCACGTTTATTGAGTTCTTACCGTGTGCCAAGCATCATGTTAAGTACTTTACATATTTTATGTCATTTACTACTTAAAATAATTATACAAAAACAGTGTATGTGGAAATTGAGACTCAGAATGATTAACTCACTTGCAACTCAAAGCTCTCTGACTCCAAGGCCTTCAGTTTTATTATACTCCCTCCCCAAACTCACATTATAAAATTATCAAGCAAAAGGGGAAGAATTCTAAGGATCATGTAAGTAAAACTCAGTATTTAGTGAGAGATTTAAGGGGGAGGGAGGCAAGAGTAAGAGAAGAGGAAAGGAAGTGAGAATTTACATAACTAGGGCAGTGAATCAGCTGAAGTGAAATTAGAAATGGGTTAGAAATTTAACTTTATTGTTATTTCCTCACTCCTTTCCTTCAGACAAATATGTAAAATACCTATCACAATGCCAGGCACACATTAAGAGCTCAATAAAAATTAACTTTCCAACCTGCCTTCTTCCCTTTTACCTGCAATAACTCTTGGGCCAATTGGAATCCGGTATCTTGGCAGACTGCTACTAGAACCTACAAATTGATTTTGGATGATAATAGAGACGTTCTCTGACAGGTGAACGGGTTGAATTCTCTAAAAGTAGCCTTCCTTAATAATGTGATCAATCACCAGGTTGTCTTCTTTGTGTTCAAATGAGAGGCCTATTTGTGTAAGAATGGCTCATTTTATTAAATGCAGCCAATCTGCTCTCTCTTTCTTGATTTTGCCTCCTTTGTGGTCTGTACGGTGCTTTTAACTTCTTACTAGACAATATACAGAGGTGGTGAAATGGAAATTATCTGGGTTTTGTCACTATAAAAGGTTTGGTAGGTAGATAAATAAGTTGAAACAAGTATAAATTATTTGTAGTCTACAATTACCCCTTCTGTCCCACCATTAATTACCAGAGACATTAGGGGTTGGTTATGATATAATAATTAGATTAAGGGGTAGCCTCATACATTTGAAATACTTACTTAATATTATTTTATTTTAATCCAGTAATTAATTGACCAGAATAGTGAGATAATTGCCAATATTGTTCTCTTCCAATTTAGATTCAATAATGAAGAGTAATGTTCAATCTTATATTTAAATGTTATTAGCCCAGTTAGTATTTTTCTATAATTCTAAAACTTCCTACTGCTAAATGTAGTAATAGACGATATAAAATCTGACAACTTTTTTTATTTTAAAATACATAGAGAAGCATCTTGAAATTTTTCTCTAAGGGTCTGAGAAAGTTGAATGACTCACAGATGAATTTAAATACTATTTTTTTTTGAAATTGCTAGTATGGTATATCTTCAAGATGTCCAATTAGATGTATGTATTTTCTAGTTTGCTCTCTTTTTAAAAATTATATTTTCTTATTTGAAATGAAACTGGAAGTTTTATGTCCTTTTTCATATTGCTATATTCTTTATTATAAATGGCTTTTAAGCTTTGCAAATCAACATACTTCTGTGGCTGAGAAACTGTGGCTGCCAGGTAGGAAGAAGAAAAAAATCATGAACATCCAAGCAAAGCAGACTGAGTCCTATTGCATGTCTTCCCCGCCAGTGAAGATCCAACTCCTCAAAGCTGCTGGAATCTCCCAAGATTTTTTCCACTTCATCTGCCACTACATCCCTCTCTCTGGGAGATACCTCGGCATAGTTTGAACCAGCAACTCTGCCCTCACGATGCACTTTTAACACGTTTTTTTAGCTGATGAGACTATTTATAATTATTAAATCTATTGGGGCATATTCCTAATGAATCTGTTAAATTTTATGTTAATACTGTTTTTGGTGTGTAAGTGTTTTAAAGATTCTATCCATACTAAAAACAGATATTTTTTTCTTAGGAATATTGGTTAAAAGGACTGGGTTATGTGGTGGTTGAATCCAGCATTTGGAAAATTTCCTTTTATTTTGTGTAAATATTAAAACATATTCACTATTATTCTGAAAGGTCTTCTGGAACCTGGTGACTACATTCTGGCACAAAATGGTTTAATATATGTGGCTATAAAGGCTACTGAAGTGGAAAATAACTACGTTGGGATAGTCAAAAAGATAGACTGCAGCAAATAGTTGGGATGTTGGACACTGAGAGTGAGAAATGGAAGATGAGTACTGTAAGCTAGGGTTCTTTATTACCTATCAAATGGTAAACATTGCTCAACAAGACTTACAGGTGGTGGCAGTGGGGGCTGGAGAAAGGGAACGTATTAAAGGACTATTGAGTCATCTGGAAAGGTCATTCTAACTTCATTTATATAGTTCTCAAAGATGTCTCCCTTATTCTCTTTCATTCTCACCTCTAGTTTCTCCTTTTTGATTTTGTCCTTGCCCTCTTGTTCCTTTAGCCCCAGAACAGGAGAGTATTGTTTACGAGGGAAACCAGCATCATCATAATGGATGCAGAATATGGTGACCCATTAAAGCCCATCTCTCCCTTTCCCTCCCTCTCACCCTACCACCCAGTCCCTGAAGTTCAGCAGGAAGGAGCAGCTTATTGAATGGAATCCATACCATGATATTGACTAACACCAGATGTTCCCTTTCTTTCTCTCTCTTTTTAAAGTTACTGAATTGTTGTCTTTATTTTTTATGGGTTTTTTTTCTACTTCCATTTTCTTTTCCTTTCCTTTACTATTGTCATCACTTGTCACTGGACTGTTTCTCCTGCATTCTTCACTTTGTTCACTTTTTTTATTCTTGCCTGTTTTCTTCTGTTCTTCCTTCTCAGATGAGGAAGTATTTATCTTATAATTCCTTGTGCCCAAAATATTGAAAACTGAGACCTCAAATGGCAATATTTCTGGTGTACCCCACGTCTTATTCCTATAAACACAAGATGTTGCTGGAGTACAAAGATTGAATATATTAGAATGGCATTTAACATATTGCTTAATGAACGATTATGAAATTACCATTAAATAACTCTGTTAGGGTTCTAAGAAATTGGTATTCTAAAACAGGAAGTGAATTGTTCTCTTTTGGAAGGGAAAAAAATCATGAAGAGTCATTTATCAAAAATTAAAGGAAACAATCCATCATAGATTTCAATTACTCATAGTAATATTTTATTTCAGGTTCTACCTTATGTTGTAGGTAGTTTATGAGATTATCATAGGTTTTTTTCTTCTATTTTGCATTAAACATTGTAGATTTGATGAGAACGTGAAAAAACTGGTTTCAAAGTGCCACATACTGATATAAACTATGTAATATTTTATTTTGCTTAGAGAAATCAATTCATTACTTTATTATCCAATATAATATTTTGTGAGTTTTCTATACCAACTGAAATTTATTATATTAAGTCTTTATATAAAGGAACTAAGTTGTATGATGCCTTAATAATGGTAACTTGCTATTAACCAATTTATTTTTTCTGCAGATTTCTACATCCTGACTTATTTCTTTCTCAGTTCTATACTTCTTACTAGCTTCACCAGGAAAAATGTAACTGCCTTTGAAAATGGTTACTCCCAATTTATTTTTATTAGTAGAATATATACATCTTTGGTACCAACAGATAGTTAATATGATCTAGTTATTTTACATGGAATTTTAAGAGGTTTTTTTGTAAGTGATTATTTTGTATGTTTCAAATTATCTATTGGCTGATGTTCTTACCTGCTTTGGCTTATTAAGTGTGCACCTCATTTGCAAATCAGTATCAATAGCTGCAGCCCTTTTCCTGCCTGTATGGAAAAGGCAAAAAGTCAGCCGGTCACAATTGCCTAACTCACTTTCTGTCTGTAATAGGGGTGGGCAATTAGTAGATAATATTTAACAGTCTGAAAAAGATAAAAATTATTGCATGAAAGGGAAACACATTAGAGCAGCATAACACAGGAAATTCAAGACATAATGGTAATAATCTCGAATTCTTTTTAGGTTATTTAGCCCTAGGATTCAAATATAGGCTTCATCCACTAAATTAATATTCTGATCAGCCTGGTGGCTAAAATTTAGGCAATGTAACCACTGATAACTTCTACATTTCTCTCATTTTACTACTCTAATACTAGGCAATAAATAATTTTTTTAATTGGAACAAATGTCCAAGAGAGTTCGTTATGGCCCCATTTGGAGCTGAGATTGAGTTACCTTTTTTGTCTGAGTTGTTGGATTTCTGGTAAAATGATTTCTAAAGATAACTGCTACAGTGAAAGTATTTTTAGCCAGTATGGAAGTTCTTAAATTTTTTATTAATAAGGACTTAGAATGATGTTTATTTAGCATATATATGTATATATACACATGCTTTGGTTTTGTTTTGATACATATAGACATCTATTGCAGTATTTGCTTATATTTTCAAGTAAACATGTCTTTGTTAAACATGTGACAGTAAATCATATCATAAACATTATTTATAGCAAAAGTTGTACATTTTTAAGCATGTCACTTTTTGAATAGCAGGGTTTGGGTTACTTTTAATTATTTTTTCCATTTGGATTCCTAAATTAAATTAAGCATGGTTTTTCATAAGTACAGATATTTTTGGACCTTCTCAGAATTCTTATAAGTAGGAGCTATAGATTTTTAGATAACAACGCTTTGTTTCATCCCTTAGTTTTGTTGACTAAGACTCTTTTTTATTTTAAAATGTGTATTTCCAGTATCTTTGCAAGAACAGAAATGAAATATAGCAAGGAATGGCTGAAATGTAATAATTTCCTAGTATGTAAACACAAAATTGTTTTAAAATTTAACTCATGTAAATATCTTTAAAACTTTTAGTTAAAAACCTGTATTATTATGCTTCTTTTAAAATATGTTCTTGATTTTGGGGGGGATGAGGTTCTGTGGCATGATCAAAGATTCTCCCCAAAAGCCTTTTGCTATAATGTGATTGTCTTCTTCCATCTTTCTCTAGCAGAGGCTTTCAAATTCACTCAATTTTATGTTTTGGAATGAAATAAAAATAACATTGGCTTTGATTCAGTTTTCTATAGCATATACAAATGTAAACCATTAAGCCTCCAGAATAAACCTTTGGCCTTCAGAGACCACAACAGTACCAAATACCTTGTGGAAATGGAAGAACGGAAAGAGAGCTGTATACTCAAAATGCTAAACTGTACCCACAGTTTTTGAATCAGCCAGCCACAGAAGCAGAGACACCAGTGATAGAAAGGCTGCAGTTAGGATATGTGATAGATAACAGGAGATGATGCAAGTAACAGGATATGTAAATGTATCACTTTTGGTGAAAACTATGTGGGTGAGTCATAAAATGTAAAGGAGAAAAATGATGACTGTTTTCTTCCTCCCACGACCTGCCCCATGAGCCAATCAAGAAATTCTGATGTAGTTCTACAGAACTTGTTGGTTATGGAGGAAAAGACTCCAGGAAGGTGGTGCAGTAGGTAAAAGTACTAGTTTATTGTAGTCCTCAAGTTGGCTTTCTGTCTTGGACTACTTGTTCATTCTATAGCAGTAAGAAACTATGTTTTCTGTGCTTTCTCTTTAAATATAATACGCACATTGTATAAATGACTCTCTGAAATTCACATGAAAATATTAAGTATAAAAACATACATGTAAATCAAATTGTGAGCCACTCAACATTGTCCAAGTTTTAGAGTAAAATTAAGCCACAGAAAAAACAAATACCTTAAAAAACAGATGCCTTGGCATCCTCTTATTTCACTGGATAAGTGCCTTTTAAAGTTAAGGAGGATGTGAGATGTAGAGTTGTTCAATGAATAAAGATGTAAAATTGTGGGGGGTTTTCCCCTAATGAAAATAAAATTTTTAATTCCCATATTCTTTCTTTTCAAATGCTTGTTCCGTTTCTCTTCTCCCAAGATTGCCTTTTCTAAACTAATGTTTGTAAAAATATCAATACTAAGGTTTTATATAAAATTATACCTTAGGGCATTTCTTTTTTTTTTTTTTTAAAGATTTTATTTATTTATTTGACAGAGATAGAGACAGCCAGCGATAGAGGGAACACAAGCAGGGGGAGTGGGAGAGGAAGAAGCAGGCTCATAGCAGAGGAGCCTGACATGGGGCTCGATCCCATAACGCCGGGATCACGCCCTGAGCCGAAGGCAGACGCTTAACCGCTGTGCCACCCAGGCGCCCCCTTAGGGCATTTCTGAATACTGTGAATTACCTACTTAAATTACTTCATGCTAGAATTTAAAATCATTTTTTGTGTGTAGTTACTTAACCAAATGCATACCCTTCAGCTTATATTCACTTATATTTGAACCGTGGGCAAACCTCTGTTTCTACTCAGTAAATGAATGGAAGAACAGAATTAGGATACCTCCAAATATACTATAATTTAAAATTGTAAGACCTTCTCATTAATATTTTGTGAAGAAAATAAATTTAAGTGAAGGCGAAGTTTCTAGATTGGTACTCAAGGTTTATAGTTCTAGGATCTTTGAAAGATATTGTGTATCCAAATTCTTTACTTCTAAAATGTTTATAACTATGACATTTCTTTCACATAGCTTGTTTTACTAAAGAAAGAGGCAGTCACGGATATAAATATGTTGAATTTATTAGATATATCAATATCTTTTTAGTAATGTGAAGGAATAGAACATTATAATAAATATCACAGCAACAAAAGATTTGGTAAAGACATAGTGTCATTAGTCTCAGCATGGTAGATTGTGTATTGAGTTAAGTCTCTAAAGTGCTTTTAAGAAGAGTAAAAGGACATTTGGGTGTAGCATGGCTCATGTCATTAGACATTCATATAGGCACACCTCAAGTCTCTGAAATTTCATTTGTGAAGAGGTATAATTTATACAACTTGTGGGTAAGAGTGTGTGTATACACAGGAGCATGTATAAATGTTGATGAATCTGTTACTTTGTGTTGTGAAGGATAATAACTTTAAAAATAGTTTAAGAAATGTCCTATCTTCCTGACTAGGCATAGAGATGCTTTCTTGTAACTCCAAATACAACTGTGACAAAGGTAAAGCAGTTTTGGGTTGATAGGCTTAAATTCTTACCTTTATGCTTATTTTAACTTTGGCTTCTTGGGACCACAGTGTAGAGTTTCTTTTTATATGTTGGTCAAATAATTCACCAGATGTTTGGGAATCAGCTAGGCTAGGGCATGTCCTAAAGGGGTCAGAGACTACTTCTTCCCACTATGTACCAAGAGGAAAGGAAGCCACTCATCTCTTCAGCACCAACCCCAAAGCCCCTTGTGCACCTAATCTGGGCAACTCATTGTCCAGGGACCTGCCACTTATGTTGCCCTTCACCCAAGGAATTACAAGCCCCACCTACAAGAAAGCAGAACCTCTGGCTTTTAATACTTGTGATACCTTAAAGACTTTTGGGAAATTTAATCTGGTTTGTGTTGTATGTAAAATACATTTCAGTGTGCAAGTTGGCAAGTACATCTAACTTGCCATTGCTTAGAGACACTGGCTTGTGCTACTTTGGACAGTCAGGAAGATAATATTAGTAGTCCAACATATGTGAAAAAGATATTATCTATATCTAATAATACATAATTTGTATAAGGTACGTATGGTGATTTTTAAAAGATTCATTCTAGCCCATGAACTTAATATGAATGAAATATTCTAATAAATGTTGAGAAAGAGAAACTTGGCCTACTTACAACCACTTTAAAACAGTTTTCTGGTTAAAAAAAAAACCTTAAAAGTGTTTATATAATGTGTATGATAAAGCAGTCTTTCTATGACAAATGGGAACTTTATCCACTGTTATATTCCTTTTCATAATCGCATCACTATGACTTTAGGCCTGGAGTATCCAAGATGCAAATACTACTTTTTTCAAATGTTCATGTATAAGAAAGTTTATTTGGTAATTTAGGGTAAAGAAAGTCTATTATAGCTTTAGTATCATCAAGTATATGCATTTAGAGAAAAATTTAATACATCTTGGTTTTACGTACTAAACTAAACTCCCATTGGAGTTTCAAGGCACTTTATTGTCTCTGAAACCCTTACATTCTCATGTCACCATATGATGTCACTAGTCAAGTTTTTAACAAATATTAAATATAAAGATTAAATAAATGAAGATTCTGTAGGTGGGAGAAAAATTGTAAGCAGAAGGAAGAGTGCTTTTGCAGAGACATGCCTGAGGAAGAAAGCAGTGTTGAGGAGAGTGTATACTTAAATCCACCACCTCTTCCACCCGTATAGAACTGAAAGTTTCTCAAAACAGTGATACTTTGTCTCACGCCTTTCTCCACTCCCTCAAATTCCACATCCCCTTCACCTGTTGACCTCCTAAGAAATTCAGCTTATGGCAATAGGAAGCCTTTCCTTAATCCGCAAGGATGGGTTAGATGCCCCTTTTCGGGGCTCCCACTGCACCCTCTATTCATCCTATATTGAGGTTCTTCTCTTTATCATAAATGTTTCCCGCTGCTCACTATGCTCTTTAACGAGGGTCAGGCTGATGTATGCACCATTACATGCATACTGCATGGAAGGTACATGATAAATAAACTGTAAGTTATTATAGTTAATCTTAAAAACATTAAGCACCTAAAATATTCTGGACATGGACACGAGTCCAAAAAAAAAAAAGGTTAAAACACAGCAATCTGTTTTAACAAGCTTTCTAGGTGATTCTACACATGCTAAAGTTTGAGAAGCACATTAAAGAGAGACTAGACCCCCGTGGCCATATGGACGAAGGAACTATTTGAGGAAGTGATTCTTTAGTTGGACCTTCAGAGACCTTTTCAAAGGTTTTTAGGGGAAGAACACTTTCTCACTGTAGCAGTATTTCGGAGCTACAAAAGACTAGAGGCAGAAAGACCAGTTAGGACTCTATTTTTAAAGTCTAGCAATCAGGTAAAGCAAGCCAGAACTAAGACAGTAAGAAGAGACATTAGTTGCTAGAATCTGTTCTTTAGGACAAGTGGATTAAAAAGAGGAGAAGTGGTCGTAGGTGACCCTGTGCTCCAAATTTGAGACAGTGATGTTTTTTATTGATGTTGAATGAGAGCAGGGAGATAATGAGTTTGATTTTCAAAATGTTGGATTTATTCGAATTACCAATGGGATATTTATAGAGGGTGGTGCATGCTTGCTCTGGTAATGCTTTGTGCTTTAGAATTAAACAGCTGAATATGGATTCTGGCTTTGCCACTTAGCCAAATTCGTAATACTGGCAGAGAAAACTTTGAATCTCTTTTTGCTTCAGTTTCTTCACATGTGAAATGGGTTTAATAGTTTCCCTCATACAGATGTTAAGAATGGAAATACAAAGAAAAGCAACATAATATAGTTATGAAGAATATAGCGTAGTGAATTATTCTTGCTTGATTGATGCTTGATTATTATTAGTATGGATGAACTGAACTGTTGGAAGTATGTCACTAGAGTTCTTCTAGAAAGCAAGGATGATTAGATTTGAGAGTCATATACCCAAAGTTGGTAGTGGAAGCTCTGGGAAGAGACCCTTGTAGGAAGACAGCATGCAATTTTAGAAAGGAGTCTAACAGTTAGCCTAGGGCAAACACCTGCATGTATCGGTTGTGAGGAGGAAGAAAAGATAGAGAACAAGCAATCAGAAATGTACCAGGACCTAATCTGTTGTATCATCTATTTGCATTTTCCTACCCATTCTGTGTATTACAGTTGGAATGTATCATGACATTGGAAATCTATTGTAATCATTTAGCCTCTGCAAGTATATTAAAACATCTCTTTTGGTATTGAGCTCACTATTTCATAAGCCAGCTGATTCTTTTTTGGATGTCTTTGATTATTAGAATATTTTTCTTCATATGTATCCTTAACCCATTATCTTTTGAAATTTTGTACCTTATTTAATTACTTCCCATATTAGCGGATTAACCTCTTAGGTTAGCCACCACTAGGTTCCCTTCTTCCTTCTTTCAAATCTCCCTCTATCTTCTACCACAGAAAAGCTTTTATTGCAGCCAATGTAAAGAATACTTGACAATCATTTTTTTAAAATTACTTTTATATCCTTACATGGTTTCTAATTCGGGTCTGTCACACAATATTTTAAAACTATAGGCAGAAACAAATGGGAAAATGGAAAGCTAATCCTTGGAAAATGATTATTTTGCTTATTTTCACATGAAGTTCTAATTCACGTACTTGCCTCTTTATGATACCAGTTACCCATGTTGCCCTATAATCCGTCAACCATAAGTATCTCAATAACAGTTAAAGAGAAATAAATTAATTTCAAGAATTCACTACACTTATATTATATGGCTGAAGATACATTAGGATATCACAGAACCAAAGCTAGGAATCATTTTTCCTGGAGCTTTAGTACCATGTCATATTTGCCCTTGAATAGAACATGGTACAACTCAATAAATGGATACAATTGTTAAGAATTATATACAGTAGACAAGATAGAAACTAATGAACAAATGAACCAAATTAGAGAGTTTGAGATAGGTCTAAGGGAAAGGACTATTTGAGAGACGTGATCCGGTTGCTGTTTAGGAGTGTACAAGCCCTGGATGGGACTGATACAGCTAAAACCTACCTTTGTTATTGAGAAAAATGTCACATATAGGCTGTGAATTGCTCAGCCAGCTTCATTCCCATTTAGTGATTAATATGTGAACCTGATTTAACACTTAAATATCTACTGAAATCATTCATTAAACCAAAAATCAATAGATAATACAGTTCTTGACTTATTAAGCACAGCTGAGTAGTAAATTTTTTTTGCTAATCATCTGAAAGTATAATTAACAGAGAAGATGTGATTCCTCCATCACCACCTTTTACTGTTTTAAGTAGTGTTGTCTTTCTGGTTCTAAACTTTTTGTGGAAATTGTCCCTACATAACAAACTGTCCTCATTAAGTAATTCATAAAATTCATGATTTTCTAACTGGAATATTACTATTCATGGACTAAGTCCATTTATTTAGTTGATTTTGTTGTTTATAAGAATAACGTGTTTATCACTAAAAGTTCAGGAAATAGAAATATAAAGAAGAAAATATATACTGTAGTTCTTACTCCCTTTTAGCATAACCACTGCTCATGATGTTGTATATCTCTATGTTTTATATATTTATATAAAAATTTTTTACAAACGTAGAGTTGAGTTACATTTGCTATTTTGGAACTTCCTTTTTTCCCACACAACAATTTTTATATCCCTTACTAATAATGAACAGTTACATAATGTACAGTTTTAATGTGACACACATGTTGCACATTTATCTCTACTTTTATCCAAATCATTTCCTTATGGTAGTGGAAGTAGAATTGGGGAATCAAAGGTACATACTTTATATGCGTCTTCATGGATATTTGCTTACTTTTATTTAAAATATTGCTAATGTTATGTCAGTGAGAGTGGAAAGGCTGATTGATAAATAGTAAAACTTGTGTTGCATGTAAGTGTTGAATCACTAAATTGTACACCTGAAATTAATATTACACTATATATGGTAACTAACTGGATTTAAATAAAAACTTGGAAAAAAAAAGAAAACTGGAAAAAATAGTAGAATTACATACTTTTCTGAATTAAATAACATACAGCTATAAAATTAAAATCTAACCAAATTACTACTTTCTCATCAAAAAACAATTCTTTCTCATGGAAAAACAATTCTATTTTTTGAGATTACATATTCAAAAAGAGCATAAATATGAAAGAACAGGATGAATCAGATTGCAGCGAACATTATATGGGAAAACACCATCTAGCCTTAGAAATTCCCAACTAGGCACAATGATCACATCAGAAAAAAATGGAAAGAAATTGGTGGATAGAAATATGTAATTCATTGCCGAGAATACATATGCTGAAAGAAAAAGATGGCCATCATATTGGCTGTTTTAGTGTAGTTAGTAATTATTTGAATAAATAAAATAAATGCTAAAATGTGGTTATCATTAATAAGTTGTTCATAAACTCTTCGTATAAACAGCATGTTTTCTCCTCCAAACCTTGAACTCAGAAATCTGCTCACATATTTTTTTGGCAAGCAAAATGAACACTTGGATTTGAATTCAATTCGCTTTGACTCTTGGCTTATAGAAATGGCTGCAGAAACACTGCTTTGCTATCAGAGGAATCAGACTCAATGTAATACACCTTTGGGCACATAATAATTCCCACTTACATGTAATGGGAGACATTTGAAGAGTTTCATTACTTTAGTTACCTGCATTAATGTGATTTTTTTTTAACTGAAAGCCTCTTATTCGTGTTCGGCAAGTATCAAAATGATCATTTTGATTCATATCTGGGACCCCTGAGTTTCTAAGCATTGTAGCATCTCACTTCTTTTTGTCCTGACTTTTTCTCTTCACCATCACTCCTTTCAGCTGCAGTAGAGGTTATGATTTAAATGAATGCCCACGCATTATATAAACCACCGTCTCCTATTATCCCGCAGCGGCTGCAGTCCAGAGTACCTCTTCATCATAGTCTCAGGATCTGTGATTCTTTCAGTGGAAGTGCTTATTCTTTTCAGCTTGATCATTATCTTTCAGGCAAAAACATGATGAATAACAGACAAGGGCACCCATTCCCTTGCACTTGGGTGCCTAGGAAGAAACTAGATTACTGTTCAGACCGTTTGTTAAATCCTGCTTGTAATCCAGGATAAATTTTGATACAATGTATTTATATAACATCCTGGAAAATTCTAATCCATTAGAGTTGGGAAAAAAGGTTCTTCTTGCTCTTAAGTGTGAAATGTGGTTTTTTTAAATCTTAGAATAATAGCTATTTTTAATGTGCTTTAAAGCATAGAGGATTTCAGTTACCTGATAACTGCATAACTAGTCCATCTTCAGGCAAACTAATACATTATTCTATGTTCAAAAGCTTAAAAGGATGATGAGTGAAGCAATTTAACACGGGAAACAGTTGAGCCAGGTTTCAGGACATTTATTAAGTACTTGGGTTTAATTATGCAATACGTTTTGAGGTGATACTCAAATAGAATGGCTTCATTAAATTCAGCACATTGTATTTTAAGTTTATAGGGTCGTTGGGAACACATTTCCAATAGCTGCTGCATGGGAATAGTGTTACGTTGTCATTTTTTCTTCTATCATAGCGTGGTAAAAGGTTAATTTTATTGATGCTGTCTTCTATGCATCAGAATGTTGCCTTGCTTTGTCAGTACCAGCTCTCAGTAGTATAAAGTCAATCTAATTTAGAGAGACTTGTAGCACATATCTCTAAAAGATGGTGATGAGAAAGCATGTGGTATAGCTTGCAAGCTCAGGACATTGCCAAATCCTTGTTTTCAAGCATGTGGATTTTTGAATTGTACTTGTGAACAGAGCTTGGATCTAAGCCTTGCACAGCATTAATGATGACATAATTTCTTTAAACTCTAAATTACTCCATTGGTAGGATACCGTTTTAGTCTCTGCTTTGACATGGTAAATGTCCATTATGTTATCTCATAATAATATGGACTCTAATGCAATAACATGGTTAATCAATTCAAAGATAAAATTTCTTTTTTGAGTATATATCTCCTGAAAATTGATAGGATGGTACACCAATTATGTGATTTTCTTTCTTTCTTTTTTTTTTTACTAATCTTATTAAAGGGGGAGAACATTAAATCTTTGAATACTGTACCTCAATTTTATTGTAATGATTTTGCTGGTTACCAGGTGGGGTGGCAGTTGAAAAATTTGGTGAATGCACTACGAGAGGACCCGAGTGGTGTTATCTTAACTTTGAAAAAGCGACCTCAGAGCATGCTTACCTCAGCACCAGCTTTACTGAAAAATATGAGATGGAAGCCCCTTGCTCTGCAGGTAATGAAGCTTAATCATAAGTCATACACCATCATTTTAGCCATAGATTATCTCAGTAATGCTTCTTTATTGTGCCTCATCTCAGCAGCATATGGATTAATCTTTGTATGCTTTTGAAAATTGGTTTGTGAAATTATCTCTTCACAGCTTATCCTAATAGGCTTAATTGTGATGAAATCTGTAAGTTACTATAACTAAAACCCAAATGATAAAGAACTCGGCCTTAATTTTGTAAACATTTAAAGCATAATTACAAAAAAACACAAGTTATTTCAAGCCAAAATATGGATAGAGATGAAAATGAGAGGTTTCATTTTGAGATGTAATCTTCTATTTAAAAGTTACACTCATACTTCTTGGAGAAACTGGATGATAGTTTATACAACTCTTTTAAATCAGGTCATAAGATAGTAATAGTTATTTATAAACAGTAGGTAAAGGAAGTTTTATATAGTAATTAAAATGTACCTACTACATTCCTTCTGACTGATCTTTTTTTTTCTTTTCTACCCTGTTGGCTGGCAAAATAGGGAAATTATTGCATTAGAATTTCTGCATTTTTCTTCAGCATGAAACCACTCTAAAATATTACTCTATGGATGTTGATTAATTATATTCATTAAGAAGCATAGTTATCTAGGAAGTTATAAGAATATGATTCTGATTAATGAAAAACAAGGCAGTAATACGTTTCTTTCCATTTCAGTCAGTATAATCTTTAAATGCATTGTAAAAGAAATTTTTGTCTTTCATAAAACCTGCATTTTTAAAATAGACTATTACCTTTCTTGGAAGTCTAATTTTTTAAAATCATAATTGCCCACTGAACTAGAACATTACCCATTGTTCAAATTAAAAAGAAAAGCAATATAAGTAAATTCCATTGTTATCACTGCTATATAAGTTGTTCCTAACTTCTCTATTAGTACCTTATACCATTCTTAGATGTTTTTCCCCCTAAAATCCTAAATTCTCCATTACACATGAATGGCCTTGTGGATTATAATGATTTCTCATTATTTAAAACTTTACTACTTATTGTCCTCAAAGTTGGATTATATTTAAATAACATAAAAACATTTAAAATGTTCTAACATTAAGGTCTTTAAATTTTTAATGTTAATCTTTCATTTTTCAAATGAATGTATGTAAACTGTATTAATATGTCCAAATACATTTGATTTGCAGTATATGTCTATTATCAAATATTTCTAATGTCACTAAAGTTCAGAGTTCAATGTTTTTTGACTCATTAAATCATAAATTAGCAGGTCAGACTTTCCCATCGCATCATTTTATTTTTTCGCTGTATTATAAGTTGCTTTGTTGTTCCACTCTGTAGTTTTCCTATTGACATGTCTTCCTCAAAGATCCTGAGAGGTGGGAACACCGAAGAAGAGTCCCACAATTTCAGCCATTAGGTTTTTTTCTCTATATATGTGTAGTTAAATTTAACAACTTCTCTCTAATCCCTTCTATTTCACCTTGAACACTAAAAAGACACTATTTTCTTGTTGATCCATGAACTCTGAGGGAATATCTCTAGGAAATAAACTGATAATTTGGTCCCTTTTGAGATTCTTTTCCACAAGTACAAACTGGAGAATTAAGGTAATGACACTATCCAGTTAATCACTTTTATACCAAATGCTGAAATAATCGAAAGACCAACATTTCTTTTTTGCCACACATTTGGTGTGTATATTCAAAGCTGGAGAACAAAGACTTTAATTTTTTTAAATTATTTCACATCATGTTTTAATTATAATTATAATATGTTATTAGGATACCGTTTCTAGGTCCATTGCTAACTGCCAGGAAATATGCCTCACCAGATCACTAATTATATTTATTCCTCATTGCTTGTTTAGTTACTCTGAGTATATTTATAAATTTACTTTTTCAGATTGCTGAGATCAGAAAAAAGAAAATCAGCATTTCCATAAGTGCTTATATGTATCAACATTTTTATAAATTTGTTACTTTAACTGAATTTAGTTCACTGAAATATATTGTCCAAGCTCAACTCCTTATAGGTAAACAATACTGTTGGGAGGGTGGGGAACTTACTTTCAGCTTCTTTAAAAATTGCTTCCAACCAAAAAATGGGTTGACTTTTCACAGAGCAGAAGGAAGAGTATTAGTTTTAATTAAATACTTCCTAATGGTGGTAAAGCAAGGTCTTGGTGGTAAGAGCAATGGATAAGTCCTCTAACATACTATACCACCATCACCAAATATCCCTGAAATTTTGAAGACCTGATATTGTACCATTGCAGAGTTGTTTCTTGACCTTACAGCTTTGGTCTACTCTAAAATACAGAGGCACCAAAAGCATAATGGGAACTGTGTGGTCAGAATTTTTATAGGGTGTAGATTAACCAAAGATGAACAAAACCTGACAGTACCAGAATCTGTAGATCAAAGGTAGACTGCCTCCAGAGGGGGAAAAGTCAAAGAAATAATGAGATAAGAAGGTCTTGCAGGCAGTTTTGGATTCCTCTATGACTTTGCCTGAGTCCACATATTTTTCCTAGTGTCTAAGAAAGAACCTCAGATGTGAAATATAATGCTTAATGCAGGAATAATCCTCTGTGCAGGCCCAAGTATCAGTCTTACTGTATTCTCACTTCTGGTATGTGTACAAATACGTTGGAGCTAAAATACCCGTTAACTCACTTAAATAGAAATCCTCAGTGTTCACACCTGGAGAATTGGACCTTAGGTTATTTTTTTCCACATGAACAGTCTACTAAGAATGATTTAAATAGAGGTTACAAAAAGAAATAATTTATGGCATTTATTTAATTCAATATATCTATTTCAACTTTTTCTTCTCTACCAGGCTTAATTTACCTACTGGCATTTTCAAATAAAATATGGCTGAGTTTGTGTAGTGTGGAGACAGACACTAATAACACGCATCTTAAAAAAGTAAAACTTTATTCTAACATAAGGAGTGATTGTTTTTTAAACTAACAAGGAAATAATTCATACCTACACAAATAAAATTTAACCTTGTCTACCCCAAGGTAGAAGATTATTAAAGAATACCACCTTTTCATAAAAGAAGTTTCATTTCTAAAAATATTTTGAAAAGATAGTAAGTTCTATTATTATTCAACTACAATAATGAATTTGGATTTGGATTTTCTTGTGAAAATCATTCATGAAATTATAGCCAAATAAACAAAAGCATACAATTCAACTTCATGCTCACAGAGCAATTTCATTAGTACGTTTCATGAAATTTTGCAGTTCTTTTTTTAAATTTCTGATTTCTCAAACATTCTGCAATAGAATTGAAAGACTTAAAGATACCTTAGTCAAATACTACAAGCAGATTTAATCTGGAGTTGAATTCTGTTGTCATCTGCACCCATTTACAAATAGTAGAGATCTTTTGCCTGAGGTAGAATCTTTTATTCTGTGAGAGCAAACCAGGGATTTTCTGCTTTCCAAGGACTGTTTTTAAAAAACGTGTTCTTAGTAGGACTTCTAGTCAATGTCCTGGATTTTGGTGACCTTGGTGATTGCTTATGGTCAAGTTCTTCCAATTTAATGAAAAAAAAATCCCAGGGAACTCTGAATAAACTTCAAGATATATTTTTGGTGTTTGTGGTTTTAAGTTAGTATGCGTAGGCCACAAGCATGTGTGGATGGTGTCATTTTCTTCTTACAAGAAATGCATGGGAGAGTTAGCTGGACACTAGCAAGAATGTTGATTGAAATCATCACTGGGAATCAGCAATTTTTAAAAGCATTAAAGAACCCAGCTTTTTTGGTGAGAATGCATCTCAAATGATCACTATAATCAATGTTGGAATTCAACATACTGATATAGGTTTCATTAAACACATTTTTATATGAAATAACATCAAGCTGTATCATTAGAATTATGTTCTTGAACTGCGTTCTAATCCATAAATCTCTTATATCTGTGTGAGAGTTTTGTGTGGTTTTGTGCTTTTCATTTAAAAGTTTATTGCTTATCTTGATGCCATTTTTAACAGGATATTTAACTTTGAGCATAAAAAAGAAAAGGAAAGCAGATAGTCATAACAGTCAATTTTGTCTATCAACTGGTATAACAACAGAATACTAATTGATTACGTTACATTTCAAATACATACAGATATGAATGATTAAAGTATTCTGTGAAAACCAAAGCATAAGAAATAATAAAATTTGTTTTAAAATCAAATCTATGGGTCAAGGTGACCAAAAAAACCATTACTAACAAAAGTTATGTTTCTGAGAGTTTTGTTTTAAAAGCATGTTTTGAAGAGGAAAATAACCAATATTAGGTATGACAGTAGAGAAGAAAAGAAATCTTAACTAAAAATGTAATTGTGCTGACTGAGAGGCAGAAACAATTATATGTTTTACATGCTCAAATTAGTAAATAGCTGCAAGCAATTGTCACATCAAATTTTTGTTCAGCAGTGTTTAAGCAAATTAATTAAAGTATCTAAATCACATTTGTGTTTTTCAGCCAAATGCTTTCAAATGTTTTGCTGACTACAGATAATCACCTAAAATGCAAAAACTATTTTTCAATTTCTTTATTCTTTAGTTTTTCATTCTTTAATTAATATCCTAAAAGTGATGTTTACTGTAACTTGAAAAATTTGGAAGTGCAGTTTTAATATTGCAGTATTAACTATGCCAGTAAGACTGGACAGCACAAGAATAAATACACTCGTATTAGTCTTAGTACAATGTGCAAACTTTGATGCCTCAGTATAGGCATATATATATACATAAAGCCATTTTGTAGTATGACTCTGGTCTATATTTCTTGTATACCATGTAACTACATACTTTTATGCACATATATCTGTATTTTTAAACGTATACAGATATGGTTTCCTGATCAAATTAATGGTCAGAAAAAAATGTTTCTTTTCTTGGTGGTCTGACAGGAAAGGAAAGGTTACATGCTTATAAAAGAAGACTCCAATCTTTTGTATGTATGAATTTAGATTCTAGAAAAAGCTGCGAAAAAAACAGAGTGGGAGAATTTTGAATACAAGCGGTTCTTTTGCTTAGGTTCTTTTCAGATAATTTAATACTCAAGAAAAGCTTTCCCAGGGAAAATTATGCCCAATAATTTTCCAGATTAGATCTAACATTCTTGATATGGTCAAGAAACTTACAAATTTTATACAATGCCTTGCCTCCCAAAATCCAACATACGTTTTCTCTGGAGCATTTGTTTAGATGATTAAGAACAGAGTTGCTAACATAAAACAATATTCTGGTACTTGTGTTGGGAATTATAATAAAAATGTGTTTGAACTGAATAAGGACTCCGTGTGAACGTTCTATGCTAGAATAATGGGGTATTGTGATCTACCTGAGTCTGTGCTTATTCCTAAGAGTGACTAAAATAAATGGTCAGGTTTTATATTTGATGTAATCATTCAGATTTCAGTGAGTGTTTTCCCCCTGTAAGGCAAAGCAAACTCTTTGTGATCTTTGCATTCGTGAATTTTAGGGAGAACTACATAATGTGTAACACACTGTTTTAATCTTTAATGTTGGGGCTGTCTTTATGTCACTGGTGTCATTCAAGACTTTCTATAGCTCTATGAAAGCCAGGTCACTTACCAGACAGAGGGACAATTAAATTAGGATAAGCTTGCCAAGGGTTGTTAAAATGTAAACTGCTTCAAATAAAACCTCAATGTCAAATGTAGTTTCTTAAGTATGAAAGCTCTTTTCTCAGTCTTTAAGACCATAGGGGTTTCAGAGGTATACCTTCCAGATGTGCTCAGTTACCTTAAAGACGTTAGAAGTGGGGACGTAAGGAAAAGACCTGGGCCATCAGAGGATTTAAAGTGAGATTTCAGCGATTACTTACAAAGGCCGAAAATTTTATTTTATAAAAATCACAATCTTCCAATGCTGTTTAAGGTGGATGAGTGGGATATTATTACTAAATAATCACACACGATTCAGAGGAAGATTTGTGTAGTGCCATATTGTAGGATACAGCTTGAAAGTATTTATGTAGCTCAAACTAACAATATGAAAAAAATGTATGTGTATGTTTTACCTAGTAGATTTCTAGTAGTAGTCCTGTTGACTGTAGTAAGTTATCATTAACTGACTTAAGGTTATCAATGTATATTTGAAGAGATACATATGATCATTTGATTTAGAATCTAGATATTTTCAGAGATGCATGCCAGTGCCCCAGAGAAAACTATCAGAGTTGTTTTAGCAGAGTAATGACATTTATGCAAATGCCTTTTCCCTTTTGGAGTCTCACTGAATCAGCGGAAGGAGAGCTTTATGTCAGTAGGACATTTACATATGAAAACCAAATGTTATGACAAGGTCCTTCCAGGGAATAAACCTATTTGCATAGAATCCAAAATGGATCTATATCATACTTGATTGCATACTGTAGCAGATCAAGTTATATACAGAAGCTTCATGCTTGAGTAACGAGATGCAGTCTTAAATAACCTTGTATTTAAATAATGATAATTCTTAATTCTCCTTCCATATTTTGCCAATATTAGAGAAAGTATCAAAGTGGCAAAAAGGTAAAATAAAAAAAGTATTATCCTTATTTCTACATTTTTCCTTAAATTGGAAATTCTTCATAGTACAGTAGTAACTACTTTTCTTTTACTATGTTATGAACAAATGATGAAAAGTAAATGTTGCCAAGATAGGAGAAGCTATCTTTCTGCATTATTATGCTAACATATTTGGATATTTATTCTGAAACTAAGAAATATGTCTATTAAAATGTGAATTGGATGCTGAGAGAACTCCTTTTTTTATTTGAGGGAAGCTGTATTTGTCACTTTTTTGTGTATTTTCACACACTTAAATTGTTATTGGTGGTGGTTGTAATTTTAGTGCCACTTGTTACAACTAGGAATTTCTTGCTGGTGATTTCAGCTAATAGCATCATTTATTCTGTGTTTGATTTAGTAAAATTTTACCTATCTTTCTAATGTTCTTTAACGCCTTTTTCATTCTTTTTAATTTTGTATTCTTTCAGTTCTTGTTCAAAGGTAGAAAAAAATTTTTTAATTATAATTTTAAATTATCACAAAGACTTCCTTTGGGGTTAAACAGCTATTTCCATTTTCCCATGAAGCTTCTATTTTATCATATTTTATTTTTTCATTGCTTAATGTATAATTTTTTAAATAAGATTCTCAAGAAGAATGTTTGCTTTTTAGTGTGGATTAGCTTGACAAAAGTAATACAATTAGTAGACAAAAATATACTGAATATATTTAATATTTACTGTGTGTTTTATTTGGTACAAAGCATATTGATTAGCCAGATGATATCTGCATGATAAACCAGTTGAAATGTTTTCTGTGATTTATCAGCTAATAACTAGCCAGTTGCATTAAACAATAGGATTGACTAATTTCCATTTTCTCTGAAAGAATAAGTTTTTTTCAACCACTTTAATTCATTGAACCAGCTGGCACAATCAAACCTGTTATCCGTTTAAACATATTTAAGAGTCTTTTTCTTCTACGTATTTACTAATTTAGCTCATTATGCTAACTGATGATATTAATAGCAACTCCTTCCTGAAAATAGAAACCTAGAGAAAATAGCAATTTGAAGAAAGCTGACATGTCTAACATTTAAGTTTACTGGAAGCGGAAAAGCACATGTACCCTAAGAAATCCTAGTAATAATCCAGGTAGAATTCTAGTAATAGTCCAGACAGAATAAAATATTCTGTTGGTCCTAACCTCACACTTCATGGCTATTTAAAAGATACCACTATTATTCCTGTATTTTCCTTCCATTCTTCCTTTCTTCCCCTTGGTTTGGGGAAGGCAGAGATGGGTGCTAACCAAGAAACATTATCTTTAGTTCTATAAATGGTAAAATAAAAGGAGAGAAGTATTCAGAATAGAAATAGTAACCCTGAAACAAAAGAAAGAGAATAAGAATTTGTAAGATTATTTTTTAATTGCTTATGTTTTTAGAACTTGTTCTTAAGTTCACTTGCAGTATTAGAATATTTTAAAATTAGAGATACTAGAGGATTTAAAAAGCATACTGAATATAAGTTTTTCACTCACAGTATATCTATTACAAAGTTTTGGAAAGTAATGTACTGCATAATGGATATTTTTATGTTTCTATAATGATGAAACTTATTTTTTGTGTCATCTGTATTTAATACCAAGTTGTCCTGACAAAGAGGAAAGCAGTTATAAATAGAGTCACATCACAGTGACTATATATAGTGTGTCTAAAGACTTGTTCTAAAGAACCTATCATTCAGAGGTGTGTTGTAGAAACAATACAGTTCTTCATTTCCTCAGACTTCATGGTGTTCACCCATACAGATGACTCTTGATTACCTACATAGTCTCACGATTTCCCATTGTCAAGATTTTTGTTACTAAAAGACACACATAATTTAACTGGACACTTTCAAAATCAACATAAGTCTAAATATAAGTCTACTACATACTCATAATATCTCAAAATTCCTTAACATGTAAAGTTTCTGACTTCTTTTACATCATTTGAGATAGAATATTGTAGAATCCCAAAATAAATTATCAATTCTTTTTCCCTTCTCTCTCTCTTTCTTTAATTTCTATTTCACATAGATTAAAACTTAACTGTCATTTTGGCAGGATGTGTGATTTCAACCTATTAAGGTGAGCTGTGTAATAAGGAAGGTCAAAAACTATGAACTGAGTCATAAACTATGTAGCCTACCCCAGTGGCCTACACTGTACATTGTATTTATGCTTGATTTTTTGAACATTTTGTTTATCTGTACAAAAGCATTGTCACAATATAAAATAGCTGTAATATGCCATTTTTTGTCCAGCAATACATGTTAAAGTAGTAGAACTGCGGGTCTATATAGATTTGCTAAAAGTGTTTTCATATTGGCTAAAACGGCAACATCTTATCATGTGAAGATACAGTTCATTTTGTGATCATTACCTTTGTGTTTGCGATTGCACTAAAATTCTTATTTTTAATATGTTATTGTATACATAGCTAATCAGTAAGATCTGTAAGATAAGTACGAACATTTGTGAATTTTAGTCTCACTTTAGGATAATTTTTCAAACCAAAAGGTCATCTCCAAATGCTTTGAAGCTTAGAATTGGGAGTGCTCTTAAGTTCATGCATCCGGGTGTATCGCTTTATTCAGTATATATGCTACCTTAATTTTTAAAAAAGTATTTAGTACTTAAACAGGCATGAAAATGTGATCTATAGATGTGTATCTAAACATTATTTTAAACAATGATAAATGTGTGTGCCTATGAAAGGTGAAATGATTGTGTTACATTAATCACCATACTTTTGAAGATGTACCATAAAATGACCTTGAGAAGACAGTTAGTTGTGTTTATCTTTATGAAAAAAGAAAGTATTCTCTTATATTGGCCTCTCATCCTCCATTTTTGTAACCTTTTCTGAGAATCTGTGACATTCTGCTAACTTAAGAGTGTGGTATATCTTTTTGGGGAAAAGATATGAAATACCTTTCTGGTGTATCAGTCAGGATGTGAGTGAGCTAATTCTTTTGAAAGTTACAAAATTCCCTTCAGAGGTGGGATTCCAACAAAATTAATTTAATTTAAATAAGTTTCAGACTGTGAAATAAATCTTACCATTATGAAACACTGCATGGTGCTTTTACCTTATTAATAGCTTTTACGTGGTTATACCATAGAATAAGGTGAGTTGAGAACTAAGTGGGAACCTCTAAAGTAATAAATTATTTGTTTTTGGAGATTCAAAGGAATATCTGTGTGCTAAATAACATGCTTCTTGATTTCAGCCGAGTTCAAAAACTTTGCAGAAATAGATAATTTTAAAATGATAACTATGTGTCGTTGTCGTTGTTGTTGTTCTTTGTGTTGTTTGTGTGCGTATGTATTTTCTTTTTCATTTTAACCAGCCTCTTATACCTAGAAGTCCCACAAGCAGCGTTGCTACGCCTTCCAGCACCATCAGTACACCAACCAAAAGAGACAGTTCTGCTCTCCAGGATCTCTACATCCCCCCTCCTCCTGCAGAACCATATATTCCCAGGTATAAAACCAACCGTCCTGTTGTTCTGGGCAGCTTCTATCCAAAGACTAGTCTAACCGTATGTAAACTGTGAAGCAAATTCTCGAGGAGCACCTTGAATATTTTCTTAGATAGGAATTCTGAACATATTCTGGAAAACTATTGCATTGTAGAGAATGCACTTTGGTTAATAATAGTAGTAACAATAATTTGTATTACACACTATGCATTAAATATCTTGTAAACATTCTCTCATATAATAGTAGGAAAGTAATAATAAATAATAATTGGGATTCTTTTATTAAGTAAGGAATAAGTGAGGGTTTTTGTCTAAGAAGCCCCAGAAAATCTCGTTACTTTGAAGCATTCCATATGTTTTTTTCTAAAAGAGAAAGTTATAGATGACTTTTATGCCTTCTTAAATGTGTGCAAAGAGGGAGCTTTTTGGGGAGGGGGTAGATGATGAAAAGGGAGAGTGTTGTTTTCCCCCTAATACTTCTGTATCTACAATTTCTCCTTGATTAGTTCATTAATGTTTCTGTCAGAAAGGAAAAAGAATTTGCAAGAGAATGAGTTGCCTTTAGAGTCTGTTTTGTAGATTTCTTGAGGCTGTGTCTCCATTTCATGTCCAGATTTCTATTTGAAATTCCTGGCAGGTGTGGAAGATTATAACTTTGTGCCATAATGCATTCTGTCCAAAAGTATTCTGATATCCAACCTTGTGGAATATAAAAATTATGGAAAGGGGCCAGCACTAAATGGGAGTAATTAATACCAATCACAAAGAATTTGGTTCCATTTTTTAATTAGTTGTGCAGTCATTCAAAAACAGTAGTTTAAGGTCTCTTATTTTCAAGCCATGCTTCATATTAAATTTCTTCAGTATATAAAAGAACTGAAATTCCTTGTTTTAATTAATTTTTATTATTCTTTGGTGCACCTAATGTTTCATTCTCTCAGATATGATGGTTCTGATACTTTACGATCTAAATGCTACAAGACAGCGCGGTGTGTCCACAAATACTGTATTGTTATCTAGTAATAAAACTGTAGTCCATTTTATAAACATTTTAGTTCTTAATTTTGAGAATTAAATTTAGTTGTGGGAACATTGTTTATGAGAAGATACAATTTACTAAGCTGGCATTTCACAAATTTTTTTAGTATATAATTTACAGTCTAACAAATTTACAATCAGATGTACAGATCCATCTGATATCCTAGCTAAACACAAGTTGCATTTTAATTCTATTAAAATGGTGTCAGACTTTCTGAATACTCTTGCATGAGGAGCACATTTTTAGTGTGTTTTGAATAGTGATTCTTTTGGTTTGTTTTCACTTTAATTGGAAAGATTTTTATTTCAATGCAAATGATTATTTAAGAGTCCTTATTCCAAGGGCTACATGTACAGATAAACATCAGAAGATTATTTTTATCAAATCTCTGCGGTTTTTAGATCTTCTTTCCTTTTCTCTTGTAAGTAGGAACTTATTATAAAGAAAGTATTTCCTAGACAGAAAGTGTATAAATACACTTCAGAAGACAAAAGAATAAAATGATTGAGTTCTGTCCTCTGAGTGTGATGGAGATAGGATTACGGCAATGTATTGAAGCCAATAAAAAGCTGAAACATGCTATTTAAAAATACTAAAGAAATTAGAAGTTGAAGTATCAACATGATGGTACTTTTTTTGTCAGTATTGCTTGAAAGCTTCATACTTTTCAGTAAACTTCATAATCACTGTAATTATTCTAGATATTTTTATTTAATTTAATATTTTGGAATATTAAAATATTCTAGATACATTTTGAGTCAAATTATTAGTTATCCAAGTCACACAGCCATTTGATATAGCACAATCAGAACAATCCATGCATCAGAGTTCCTTTTTACTGCAGGCTTATATATATAAATTATCTGCATTTTCTGGTTTGACTTGAAGTTATGGCATAGATACAGCCTTGGCACTTTTTTCCTACTTTCTCATTTTGATGTTAAATGTGGTTCACCTAATTTAACTCATCTGAACATTTCTTTTTTCCTATATTAAAAAATTTTGTTTATGTAAGAGAAGCATGTTAGTGGTCATTTGAATTATAAATATAAAAACTTTCTCGTCTTAAAACCAAAAAAAAAAAAAACCAAACAAACAAACAAACAAAACCCACCTTAAAAATGGTAGGACTAATTGTCAGGTGGAAATTTTTTCATGGGCTTACAATTCTTTGAACACGTTTATTCCAGAAGAAAATGTGGTTGAAAAAAGCACCTTTTTCTCTAAAAGAGAAGACACTCGTGTATGTGAAGTGAGTAAAATTTGGTCAGTTTTTTATTATATGTCTTATGACTATATGTAACTTCGTTATCATAGTATATAGTGCATTTACATACTTAACCAAATTTCTTTTTCCATGACAAAAATCAAGAATTTGTAGGTCTTTGCACAACTCTGAAGTTCAACCACTAATTTCTCTCATTAATTTTACTCTGAACCATTAAATATAAAGAAAATCCTCTAAAGTAGTGTTCTAACTTTTCATCTGTTTCCTTAAATCCTTTTCAGAGTGAAAGTGTAGATTTATTACACACATAACATTAAGAAAAGGTTTTTTTAATCTGTACAGTAGGACAAATTAATATGTTGGGTTATTCAGGGACTCGTGATGTGAGTACATACACACAGCACACGTAGAGTTACACACACAACTGTGCACACACTTATACACACGACACATGTCTCTGTTCATTCTACTGCAAAGATTGTTTTTGGTTTGTACATTTCTTAATTCAACTTTATTTGTGTGCACTTCACATAAACATGTTTAATAAATCTTCCTTATTGGTGTGAGGTGAGGCCTCCTTTCATATCATTACAGAGTAAGTAATACCAGCCCTTGCAATTTTCTGCCATGGAGATGTCCATATAAAATAGAGCATGGTGAATTACCTAGGGCTGAGTCACCCTGTGATCCCAGCTGCATTAACATTCATGTCACAGGCCTAATAGAAGTGTCTGCCCATTTAAAGATAGGCAAAACCTTACTCCAGTGCCGCGAGTTTGTTAGGGCTGTTTTCAAGCTAATTGCAGTGTCAATTTCTTTTTGATAGAGAACTAACAGTAATAAAAGACACCACGCAATTTGTTCAGGAAAAGTTTTTAGCTTGCTGAAACTGAAATTCTGCTTGGATTTTATATTTGTTTTCTTCATGTTGCCTAAGAACTAGCCATCCAGTTGCAATTTAGCAATAAGCAATACTTTTAATTTAAAAAATAAAAGAGTGAATAGCGATGTAAATGGCAGTCTCAACTTGTGATGAGCTAAATACATGAGACAGCTTGCTGATTCAATCAGTCTTGAGAATATTATTTACTACTTTCAATATATTTCAAATACCAGCAATGTAACTCTCTTCGTTTGGACAGACCTAATTTAGACATTTGCATATACCTAAAAAAGTGTGGTATACCCTAGTATAGAAGTATGGAAGTATAATATTCTTGCTGAACTGTAACTCATATTTTGGAATTGACATTATACTTATATGTTCATCACCATTTTGTAAGACATAATGTCAATTAAAATTGTGTTCTTTTTATCTGTCTTCTTATAATTTAGTTAATTCTGTTGATTTAAGATTTCAGTCTTAGCACTTAACATAAAATTAAATTTTTATCTGGTTTGATAGCATTCATGGCACTGTTGAGGGTAGAACTGAAGCAATTAAGAACTAGGAGTAAATAAAATTAATGATCTGCAAGGGAAGTAACATTGCATTTACATTCATCGTTGTGTTCTAGAAGACAGGCTTTTCCAACAAAGACTTCATAGCCGGTCATAGTGAAACATATCATAAAATAAACAAGGTTCAATTTAACCCATCCTAAATGGAGTATTTCTACCAAAATACCACTCATTAGGGGCCCAATTGCCTGTGTATATAAATTAATACTATATGTGAGTAACAGTTTTAGGGATTCCATAAATGATTAGATTTTTCTATTTTAGAATCCTATAGAAAAACTAAATTTGCCATCATCTTAAATTCCATATTTTGTCAGGTTTCTCTTCCCACTCTCCACAAGAAATGTTGCTGATGTATAATGAAATTTTGATCTATCCGTTAGAATTAGTTCTATGAATGTATATTTTAATATTAAATGAAATACATAGATTTTAAATACTGAAAGTAATTCTATTCAATAAGGTTTATTTTAAATTAATAACAAGCTTTTTGAAATTCTTGTAATACCAGTTTATAGGATGCTAATTTGGTTCTTAAGGCTGCAAATATCCTTACAAAGGTGGTAGTTCTTAAACACATCTTTGTTTTTAAGCAGTGCAAATACTACAGTGCATCAGTTAAACTGGCATAAGAAAGCTGTGTTGTTAGCATTGTTAAACTTATACCTACTGTCTTGAGCAGTAAAATAATTTATGTGCTGACATGATTTCCTTTGTATGACATAGCACAGTGAAAACAGACTAGAGCAAGAGTTAGAAGATCCAGGGTCCACGTCCAGCATTGTCATTTATTAGCTGTATGACCTTTAGGCAAGTCATTTAACTTCTCTGATCCTCAGCATTTTTTTTCCTGCAATATAGGAATAGTTAAAAATTGCCCTTTAAACCTCAAAGAAAGTTTGAAAAGATCAGAAGATATATTGTATGAGAAGGATATTGTGGACTGTTTTAGCCCCTCTCTGCTATTTTACCACCCTAACTTTCCTACATCCTTCTCCTTTACTTTTCCCTTTCTTTAGAGATGAAAAAGGAAACCTTCCTTGTGAGGACCTCAGAGGACATATGGTTGGCAAGCCAGTGCATAAGGGATCTGAATCACCAAATTCATTTCTGGATCAGGAATATCGAAAGAGGTTTAATATTGTGGAGGAAGATACTGTCTTGTATTGCTATGAATATGAAAAAGGAAGATCAAGTAGTCAAGGAAGACGAGAAAGCACCCCGACTTATGGTAAGAGTTCTTTTCTTATGTTGACAGGAGAATATATGTCTTGCATGAGAACCTATATTTCTTTTCCTAGGCTTTTGGGTTTTAAAAATTACTTGATTTACTTGATAGCTTTTTTGAATCTTTATAATTGATCTATGTCTGTCATGTGCTTCTAAGTGGAATCTCAACAATACAAAGCATGACGCTAAAAATTATTCTAAGTTTTCCGAAGATAGGTAAGAAGAGTAGGTAGCATTTTAGCTCATTAATGACTTAAGGAAACCTTTTTGAATCACATGTAATTTTTGTAATGTCAGATATTGCCAAATTGGAATAATTCAATTTTCCTTTTTAAAAAAAGATGAATGCTTCCTATTAACTTGACTTATATAAAATTAACTCCTTATTCTTCAGGGATTAAAAAATCTTTAGATAAACTTTCTGGGGAAAATGTCACCTCAATTTTTGTGTTTTTTAAGAAGTTGGAAAATTTGAGTGGAAGTGGATTCTGAATAGAAAACACACACTGTATTTAAATCAGAGATGGCCTTAGAGTAACCATGTCCTTAGGATTTTTCATCTTTGACTTCTGTTTTTCCGTGCATGACCAAGAGAGTAACCCAGTCACATATACTTTAAATTGATACATTGTATGTGAAAGATTTGCAGATGAAGTTGCCTAAAGTTAAAGTAGTAAAGCTATGATCCCATTTCAAGAATGAATGGATTTAATTGGAACTCTATGCTCCTCCTTTTCCAGTTTTCAAACTAATCATTTTTAGTGAGGAATGTACGGAAGGGGAAAGACAGGATCCTTGCTGATTAGTACAGATGATCAGTGGGAGCTGAGCAGAAGAATAGTTGTTTTTAGTTTACTTGTCCACTATGGCCGTATGTCTCCCTGTGGTCCCAAATGATTGGTCGTCATGTACCTTACTACACGTGCCTGATTTCCTTACAGCTCTGTGGTAATAATTATGTATGAGAAGTTCTGCCCAAAATGGTCCTAAAGAATAGGAACCATACTTACCTTGTGTTATTCTCTGTACATGTGCTTTTTTAAAAATCATAATAAGTAATGATTTTTTTTAAGCATAGTTCCTCAATTATACCGTTCTGTGGGCACTTTTTTTTAAACTGTCATAATCTGAAGGTATTTGCACCTTTGCTTTTCTCCCCTATTATATTGTAAACCTCTGCATTACCGAACAGTATAGAGGCCTGACATCTTTGTTATCACTACCCCTGCTTTATCACATAAGATCTTTATTTTTATTCATTCGTTCCACAAGTACTTATTAACTACCTATTATTGGATAAGCAGTAATGTATACCAAGTCTTTTTTTATCTCTTAGAATTTTTTGGCTGTTTTCTACTTATTTTGAAGTAGATAAGAATGTTTAAGGGGAAATTACAGTCATTAGATGAAGTTGATTACTGATAGCTTTATAAAAAACAGTTACTTGGTTCTTACTTGAGCAGCTTTGAATTGTTAGTCTCTTCAGACTATACAGTTTTAAACCACCTAGTGTCATCATGTTCCACAAATCCTCTCTCCCAATAAAATAGAATACTGTTTAAATTTTAGAAAATTAAGATACCTATGGATACGATATATTTCTTAAAGATTTATGTATTTTAGAGAGAGAGAGAGCACAGAGGGGAGGGGCAGAGGGAGAGGGAGAAGGAGTCCCAAGCAGACTCTGAGCTGAGCGGGGAGCCTGACGCAGGGCGGGCCAGCCTCAGTCTCATGACCCTGAGATCAGGACCTGCGCTGAAACCAAGAGGTGGTTGCTTAATTGACTGCGCCACCCAGATTCCCGATATGATAGATTTTTATAAACAACTTAGGAGAAAAGAAATATATATATGCTTAAAAAGAGGATAGGAAGCTTAAAAAAAAGTTATTTTACTTTGATCCTGGAAGGTCTTTTTTTTAACTTTTGAACATGAAATATAATCTGAACCTTCAGTGGAAATACTTAAAAATGCTTCAGTGAAGATTTTCTAGCACAACCTGTAGGTTGTGCAAGGTAACTTGCAGTTTAATGTATTAAAACCTTTTTAAAATCAGATTATAAGTAATAATTCTGCCTGTAACACACATGAATTTGTGTCCTTAATTTTCCCAAAAATTAATTCATTTCTTAATTCATTCAGTAAATATTTGTTGTGTACATAAAGTCATCCAGTCACTGGGGATTAAAACATAAATTTTCCCTGCAAGGCAGTCATAATCTAGAGGGAAGAAACAAATAAAGAGATGCATTGTAATAACTATAGGTAAGTAGGAATATGTGAACAAAGTAGTACAATAGCCTAGGAGCCAAAGCCCCAGAGTCTTCCCAGGAGGCCACATAACTAAAAGTGACATTTGTGCTGAGTTTTAAATGATGAGTAGTCATCCTCTAAGGTTTCTAAATGTTAGTTGTCACCACCAAATACCTGATATCTTCTCAAACCTAGGTCTGAGATTTGAGGGTTCATATAAATCTCTCAGCCCAGACCCTAAAGGTCCTAATACAAATTATTCCAAAACTTGATAAGCGATTATCAATGACTTCTTTATTTAGTCCACAAAGCCATCCCATTATACATAGACTCCCAAGTGTAGCAGTATTTCCTTAGATTTAAAAAGTAATGATAATAGGGGTGCCTGGGTGGCTCAGTTAGTTAAGTGTCTGACTCTTGGTTTTGGCTCAGGTCATGATTTCATGGTCGTGGGATTGAGCCCCACATCAGGCTCCCTGCTCAGCGGGGTGTCTGCTTCTCCCTTTTCCTTTGTCCCTCCCCCAGCTCTTGCTCGCTCATTCTCTCTCTCTCTCAAATTAATAAATAAATCTTTAAATAAATAATGACAAAAATGCATGATTCTGTTGAAGTATATTACAAAAAAACCTAAAGTACAAAAATGTTCATGTTTCATATTTTCTAGAAATGACAGTAACTTAACGTGTTAGCACTTGTGTGATGCCTTAAAATGTAATGAGTAAGTCCTTTAGGCTTACAGTGCTCAACTTACTTTTTAGTCCCACTTATCTTGTATATGAGCTTAGCCACCATTCTCTCCTATTAACTCCCCAGATTACCCATTTATTCCAAGAGGTTTAGATGTAAGATTGTTAAGAGTATAGACAGAATTTTGAGAAGCAAAGGAGAAATATGATTCAATTCTTATTATGTGCTTTTGGTTAAATATATACATATTTATCTTCATACATTCATATTTTAAAGTTAGATATATAAGACAAAAATATTTAGGGAAGCTCTGTTATTGGACACAGTGACAAAGAAATGCACATGTAAAGAAAAATACCTGAAAATATCCTAAC
Organism: Ailuropoda melanoleuca; assembly: GCF_002007445.2. Taxonomy (NCBI): domain Eukaryota; kingdom Metazoa; phylum Chordata; class Mammalia; order Carnivora; family Ursidae; genus Ailuropoda; species Ailuropoda melanoleuca. The sequence goes on from NC_048238.1 coordinate 17,835,598, forward strand.
TGTGGACTTTAAAATACATTTTTTAGCCAAGGTTCTCATTTTATATCATAGACTCACTAGTTGTTCCTAAGGGTAAGTTAAAAGAAGAACAATTATTTTCCCTAAACTATCAGACAAGTATAATATGGATAGACAGCAGATGGCCCTTCTAGAAATAAGTCAATAATACTTGTAAGCTTATATATATGCCAGGCACTGTGCTAAGCATTTCAAAGGCATTGACCCATTTAATCCTCACAACAACCCAGTGAAGTAGGTGCTAATAGAATCCTTATTTTACTGATGGGTTAAATAACTTACCCAACTAATAAGTGGTAGACCTGAGATTAAGTACCCATGGGTATGTGTGGGACTCTACTAGTGGTACTATCTACCTAATGTGATGAAAGTAATTTGTTAATTGTAGAGAAATAATTTCCAGAAATTGTATTACTCCTTCCAAATTCAAGTTTGATTTCAAGCAAGCAGAATTAGGTCTGATTTTGTATGTTCTTGTTTATGTTGTTTTGCATTTATTGGCATTAGAGTGAACATGTTTTTATCTGTAGACATGGCCCTGAAAGACCTTAGGGAAAGGTAGCTAAATTGAGGGGTAAAATTAGTAACAGTGTGTTATGTTCTTTTTAAATCTGAGAACATAAAATAGGATTCACTTTCCTAAAAAGATAGATGAGACTAATTTTTGGAAACATGGAGTGGGGGAAGCAGCCTAGGTCAGTGGTTACTAGCACTGGCGGTGGGTGGCATCAGCCCTACTTGGTGATCCTGTCTTTTATCTAATTACTCTAGTGTGAGCTTGGGGCTGTTAGTGTCAATTTTCTCCTCTGTTAAATGAAAATTATAAGACCTGTCTCATAGACTTTCTGTGAGAATTTCATGACAACACATTGTAAGTTGCCTGGAGAGTGCCCAGTACATGCTAGGTATTTATTTTCTTTGTTGTCACTGTTGCACAGAAACTTCAGTGTTGCTAAGAGAATACATATTAAGTATTTTCACCTCACAGAAAAAAAGGTAACTCTGTGAGGTGATAGATATGTTAAAATACCTTGATTGTGGTCATCATTTCATAATTCTCTGTATATCAAATCATCACGTTGTACACCTTGAGTATATACAATTTTTATTTACACCTCAATACAGCTGGGAGAAAAAAACAAAAGAACTTAAAGATCTCAACACATAAAGAATATAATATCAGCCATTTTAAATTCTTTGAAGAATTAGAAGGGATGAATAAACTGTTCAATTTTTTAAAAAGTAACTTTAATATGAAAATTAGAAGAGGGGAAAAGAGGACACCATTAAATCACTTTAACTATTTGGTCTCATCTGCTCATGCTTCAAAGGTAAAGGTTCGAATTTGATGAGATCAGTTGCTTGGCAACTTTTCAGAATGGTAGTACTCCCCATCAGCTTTCCCTTTCGCTGTTCACAGATTCTTTGCTCTTGCTATTCCATCATACCACATTTCTATGCATAGAAACCTGCTAGAAGGTAGACACAGTTGGCTGAGTCCCTTTGTGGCTGTTGAGTGGTCATATTTTATAAGAATAGAAAGAACACATTTTTTTTACAATAATATCACATAATAGTATTGGTTTGAAGGAATCCAGACTTTTCTGATTTATTGAGAATCTTGGATCTCACAGAAAACACATGAATGAGTGCAAAGCTGTTATTTTAGAAATGTTCCTCATCAATGTTATTTGTATACATTGTGCATTGAGGAAAATCAATTTCTATAACATTATACCTGAATATTTTCCACTCGAGTAGTTGGGACAAGAGAAAACTACCATGTCCCACTTATCCACATGAATAGTAAATGGCTTGAAATGACTTAAAACAGCATCGTGAAGAACCTGTGGGCAGTGACACTATGAACTGTTGTTCTGTTGGTGTGAGGTTCCAGGGTCTTTTATCACACTTCAACATCATCTTTGTCTTGCAATGTCATTCTACCTTTTGGCCACTTAAATTATAATTAATAGCACTGTTTAAAACATTTCTTAAAGGATCACGTATACACATTACATTCATACTTCTTTATTTCTGAATACAAGCCTTCTCTCTTTCCTTTGATTTTTAAATGTAAATTGTCTTCCTAATCAGGTAAAAGTTCAGCTGTCATTCATCAACTATGCTAGAAAGAAAAGAAATTGGGATTCTAACCACTGCAGATGTCTTTGTTCAAGTAAAATGTACCACTTCCGCAGCAGAACTAACCACAGAAATAGAAATCAGTGAATCAAAAATGTAGAAATCTGAGATGTATACTATACCCACAGGAATTCTTATTCCTTTGGACTTACTTAATACAGTTCCTAGAGACTGCATGTTGATTAGCTTCACAAAATAATTTTGAACATCAAACTGATGGTGATAAGGGACTGTGTAATGAATAGAAAAGTAGTTCAGCAATATTTTGAGAGAAATAGAAACTTTTCTGTTCCTAATGTAAATATCAGAGTAATCAGCAAGGGAAGGCGCTCTTCCCTAATTTGTATAATTTTACTGATAGAAATAGCAGACCATGAGTTTTGAGGTCAGATAGATCTGAATTTGGTGTCACAGGTTGGCCTTTAATAACTGATTGACCTTGAACTTGAGCCTTACCTCAGTATGTTTTTGTTTCTTTATCTGCAAAATGGAATGGCAGTATTACTCATGGTGTTTTATGAGGGTTAAATGAGATAATATATGTCTAGTACTTAGTACTATTCTTGCCTCATGGAAAGCGCTCAAGAAATAGTGCCTAAATGGCATAATGAATTACTCCTGCTCATAAATGAAAATGTTCCAAAGATTTTCAAGTGCCTACGGATCAAATTAACACTTCATCCTCTCCCTGTGGAGGGATTTAATAGAGGACAAAAGGGCTAGAAATATGCCCTTGGTTTGGTCCCTTTACCTACCCACTAAGCAGCCATTTAAATCATAACAATTAAAAGAAATATGAATAGAGTTTGTCTGTTCTTTGGGTTTGGTTTTGAAAAGCGGAAGGAAGAGCATTCAAATAGGTAATAACACTAAAAACTGCCCTGATCCAGATCTTCCTTTAAGTTCCATTATGGAAACCACTAGCTCATATTCTAGACAGAAGGGCCTAAATAAAAATCTCACTGCATCAGAATTCTGACCCCACACCTTTTGTAAGTTTAATTGCAAGGGGGAAAAAGGAGAGCAAAAATAATATATAAAATAAATAAAATAGTGGAGACTCTCAAAAAAGATGAAACCAGGCAAGAAAACAATCAGCTTAAACAAATTAAAGTGCTAGGTAATGAATAAAATAGTAAGATTAAGAAAAAGGAACACTTAACCAAGTTCAAGAGTATCGATATGTGGGTAAAATGGAAAGATCAGCAAACCAAGTCAACAAAACTGATGCAACTATCAGAGGAAAAAAGTAACTCTTCAGATGAATTCATCAATAGGAAGATATGAACTCAGTGAAATGTGCTTCCCTTAAAGACAAAATGGGAAGCCAAGAATAGAAACAGCCTAGCTCAGTGATTCTCAACCGGGGTCAGTATTGCCCTCCAGGGCACATTTGCAATCTGGGGGGACATTTGTAGTTGTTATAACTGGGAGTGGAAATGCTACTGGCATCTAGTGGGTAAAGACCCAAGATGCTAGTACACATCCTACAAACAGGACAGCTCCCAGCAAGAAATAATGATCCAGTCCACAATGTCAAGAGTGCTGCTATTGAGAAACCCTTAGCTAACTTAAAAAGAATCAACTGCAGACAGATTTAATACAGAAGCAGGTTTATATGACTAGAAAATCAGAGTCCTCATATGACAGAGGGCCAATTGACTTTTTTTTAATTCAAAGGATCTGTGAAATTATTGCCCTGAAAGAGACCTACATTTACTCAAAATTAACATAGTCTCTGGGCAGAAGTAATAAAATGTTGTGAGTGTCTGGGATGACCTACCCTGCTCTATAATAGAAAACCTAATCGTGACATTCCATGGAGCAGGAGGGGACCCATTGTCCCTAGGTGAAATCAAAATGCATTTTCCCCTATGGAAAAAAAATATAATAAATGGCAGCTAGGTATAATTTAAAAGAGTGGTTAGTGTTAGCTTCCACATCACAGTATGGATTAAGGATCCATCATTTTCCCAAATATGTTCTTCAGATCTCTAGTTCTGAAAGAGGATGTTTGTAAAAGAAAGGTTATCTGGTTAAAATCCCCATCTTGGCAATTAATAAGTGCATGTTAGCATACTACAGACTTTGAAGGTCTTCTTGAGTTTGGGTTAGCTTATTGTGTCCCACATGTATTTGTCCATTGAATCTTTTTTGTTTTGGTCACAAAATACTTAGTAACCTTGCAATGGAAGGATTGATGGAATATATTTTGGAAAATGCTAAAATAGACTTTTGTATCTTCTCTTAAAGACTGATATACCAATGATAAAAATTTATTTGTGTTTTAAGTTCCAGACANTCTAGTAACTATTAAGCTTTGGAAAGGCCTCTTTTTTTTTTTTTTTTTTTTTTGAGAGGTGGTGGGGTGGGGCAGGGAGAGGGAGAGAATCTGAAGCAGGCTCCATGCCCAGCACAGAGCCTGACACCAGGCTCAGTCTCACAACCCTGAGATCATGACCTGAGCCGAAATCAAGAGCCAGATGTTTAACTGGTTGAGTCACCCAGATACCCCTGGAAAAGCCTCTACTCTTAAGTTGAAGCCTACCCCAGCAGACAGTGTGTTGAGTGTCATCTTCAGTTTTGTCTTGCAGAAAATCCATTTTCTAGAGTAAATCTTATTTGTGATAAAGTCCAAACTCAAGTAATAAATACTAACTGGAAAGATCAGTGCATGGTGTTCTATACTCCGGGCTCCTTGTAGAATTACTGGTATCACTCCAAAACAATTTGCCAGAAATCATGGAGGAAATAGATCCCGGGGGCAGGAGAGACGGGAAGGGGTAGAAAATGTCAAGTGTTATATTGAATCTTGTTAAAGAAGAGATAACTAAAAATTGTACATTGATTACCTTAAAGACTGGAGACATTAGAGCAAATAATTAAGACAATATGGAACCATTTAAAAGTATACATATGATAACCTAGCATTGTTTTATAAGTCTCTAATCTTACAAGTTGACAAGCATGTCAAAGCAATGTATTTTCCATCTTTGTTAAGGTGACGGACAGTAAATACAAAGCTACATCCACAGTTTATGTTCTAACCCTCCATTACTTCTTCACATAGCTTTTAAGAATTTTTTGCAAGAGTTGCAAACTGGCTGGAAGGACACTTAAACAAAAGCAGTAATCACACATGTCATTGAATTATTTTGAAGATAAAAGAATTGGATTTTTGTGTGATGCAGTGGTCTTCAATTCATCACCAAGGCAATCTGATGTAACAAAGAGAGCACTGGGATAGGAAGTTGAAAGTGTATTTGTGGGCTGACTCCAACACTGACTACTGGTGAAATACTGAGGAATTAACTTTGGTGTGTCTTAAGTTTTTCATCTCTCCCTTTCTTGCCAGTTTTACTGACTAATGTAATCCCAAACGGAAAAATATGTGAAAGGAATTATAAAGTTATTACAAGATGTCATTCTGTTTATTTCAAAAGGGAGTCTTCAGTTGATGGTCTTAATCATTGCCTTTTTCACTCTTCATGAGAAAAGGGGACTCTCTTCTGTATGTTGATAAGATTTTCAGACCCTGCTTTACTAAGATTTTTTGTAAAATAGAGTGACTAATGTTGTACTGTAAGTTTCCTAACTGGAATTTAAACAAAAACTTGAAACTACAAAAAGTAAATAAAATAGAGGGCTTTAATTTGTAGTTGTTTAACTTGAAAATTGGATGTTGTTAACCAAGTCGCATTTACATACTCATGTCATCTTTCTTGTCCACAATTGTATTAATGCTGAGCACAGCTTGGAGCAACAGAATTTTAGCATAGCTCTTTTTGCCCACCAGAGCTTTCAGAGGAGGACCCAGAAGTCTTTGCCACTTAAACAATATTTAAACCATCTGAATCCTTCCTAGTCCTCACATCCTTCTAATGTAGGAGTGACTCTTTGTACAGTGGCAAACATTTCAACTTAGAAAAACCTGTCTTAGTGCACAGTTGTTCTCTTGGTAGAATGCTTACAAAATGTAATCTGGTTTAAAATATAATTAGCCTTGAAATCAAGTGTTAAAAGTTCCATATAACTTTTGATACAGTTCAAAATTTTCTCCTTCAGTAATTTTTATGTTACTCCCCATTTAAAGTGCAGATTACTTTTAGAAAGCAATAGGAAAATTTACAAACAAGATGTAGCATATTCTTTGAAATCAGATTTTAATTGTTTTTGTTCTCCACTAATGAAACTGAAAAGAATTCAAGTTAATAATAATTGGTTTTGTATTTGATTTAGATTATTATAAGGCTTTAAAGCCAATACTCAAATAATCATCACATTGCAATGTTTACAATTCAACTTTTTCCCAAGCTCTTTTATCCAAAAATAAAATTCAAAAAATATGGCCCAAAAGATCAAAGTGCCTGTTTTTACTTATTTTATTAGATCCAGATATGTTGCCTTTATTCTTAAAAAATTACTGACGTTCCATTCAGTTCAGTTTTATTCCTCTTTAAATGTGTTATTGTCTACCTTAAATTACCTCGGGATGTTTTCCTAGAAATGCAGTCAACCATCTGAAAGTAATTTTTCTGTCTGGTATGTGGGGAGTTTGATGGGTATATGTGGCATGCTTGTAGATTAACATTCCTTACTACATTCATTTTCATCAAAATATTGGCTAAAATATTCAGAACAGATGTGTATATGTGTGTATATGTATATATTTTTTCTCCTTAGACTCTAGAGAAAGCTTTTTTTGTGAGTGTTAAAGGGTATGTCAGACTTAAGGAGAAATTTTTCTGCAGTCTTTTTTTTTTTCAATTCTTTGGCAACTGTAAGAGAGAAGATTGCTTCTCAGGTGCTGTTTATCACCCTGAAATTTAATGGTTTTAGCATGTCTGAGAGAGAATTGAAAAGGGGGGATGAATGCAATAGAAAAAGGCAGCAATTTGGTAGTATTTCAACACACATCTTGGGTAGCCTAATATAGGAATGTTTCTACAGATCAGGAGGCAGGACTCCTAGTTCTTTTTTTTTTTAAGATTTTATTTATTTATTTGAGAGAGAGAGCGCATTTGCATGAGTTGGGGGAGGGACCGAGGACAAAGGAGGAGCACACTCCCTGCTGAGCAGGGAGACCAATGTGGGGCTTGATCCCAAGACCCTAAGATCATGACCTGAGCCAAAGTCAAATGCTCAACCAACTGAGTCACACAGGCACCCCTGGACTCGTAGTTCTGATGTATTACCAAACTACTCTCTAAGGCTTGATTTGTTATAAATGAACGAGGTTGGTCAGGTTGACATCCTACATTAGAAGGAAGTGAGGGAGGGAGGGGAATGAAAGGAAAAATGAGGAGGAGGGGAATGGAAAGTTAACAGGAAGGAAGGAGAAGGAAACTATGAAAATAAAAATTGATGGTATAGCTTGGAGACTTTTCAGTCCAGTGTGTGAGGGAGGTCCCCTGTTTATTTTCTTAACAACCAGTCAGTCACTTAAGTATTAAACAATTACTGTGTTTAAGGCACTGTGCTATGTACTGAAGATACCATAGTAAACAACAGAGAAATTTCCCTTGTGAAATTTACATTCTAGAAGAGGGGCAGAATTCAAGCAACTAATTTAGTAAATACTTACTTGACTATAAATGGCACGCTATGAAGAAAAACTACAACAGGAAATGAGAACAAATACAAGGAAACCCAACCTAGAATAAGAGGTCAAGGAGAGCGTCCCTGAAGAAATGACATTTTCACTTAGCTCTCAAGGGTGTATGTGAATTTAGCAAGAGGAGAGGAGAGGAAAACCAGAGAAGGAAGAGTCCTGGGAGCCAGATGAAGAAAATGTTTCAAAGAAGGGTGTAATCCTAAGAATTATCTGTTGGATTTAGCAACATGAAGGTACTAGTGAACTTGACAATCGTAGTTTTGGTATAGTTTTGGGAGCAAGAGCCTAATCAGAGAAGATTCAAGAAAGAGAGAGGACGAGAGATTCCACATAAAAGTGAGATCCTACACTATTTGTCTTTCTGTGTTTGGCTTATTTCATTTAGCATAAGGTCCCTTCAGATTCATCCATGTTATCACAAATTTAGGATTTCCATTTTTTTATGGCTGAACAATACTCTGTTGTATACATACACCACATTTTCTTTATCCACTCATCCATTAATAGACACTTAGATTTTTTCCATGTCTTAGCTATTATGAATAATGCTACAATGAATATGGGAGTGCATATATCTCTTTGAGATACTAATTTCATTTTCTTTGGATATATACCCAGAAGTATGGTTGCTGGATCATATGGTAGCTCTATGTTTTGTTTTGGTCTTTTTTTGAGGAACCTCAATACTGTTTTCCATTTTATACTTGAAATTTGAGAATGTTCTCACCACACATATCCACACATACAAATGGTAACCATGTGAGGTGAAGGATGTGTTAACTGGATTGTGGTCATCACTTAACAATGAATATGTACATTAAATCATCAGGTTGCACACCTTAAAAACGTTTTTATTTGTCAATCATACCTCAGTAAAGATAGAAAAAAGGGAGAGGAATTAGAGAATGAGAACATCAGTGAGTTTTATATTCTAGGAGTTTTTCTATAAAGGGAAGTGGAGAAATGAGGTGGTAGTTGAGTGGTAGTTTGCTGGTGAAGAGAGGTGGTGTTTTGTTTTTTAAAGATTAGAGAAATTACAGCATGTTTATTTGCTAATTGGAATCATTGGGTATAAAGGGGAAAATTGATGCTGCAGGAGAAAGAAGCAAGCATGGCACAAGAGATACTGTTGAGTAAGTAAGAGGAACTAGGGTCCAGTGAAGGGCCCAGTAATTTAGAATATCCCTAATGTCTAGCAACCTTCGATTCAAGCATTCAAAAAAATTTTAATCAGTACCTGCTCTGGGTGGGTATCTTTGCTAGGAGCACTCACAACCAAAGATGCCTAAGACCTAGTTTCTGCCAAGAAGTAGAAAAACCTTTAACAGACAGATATAATACAGTATAATAATATATAATAATACAAAAATACCAAAAGCACTATGAAAGGGCCCAGGAGAGTGAGCAGTTAGCTCTGCCAAAGGGCACTGTGGCATTTGCAATAGCACCAAATATGCTTTATTATCTAAGGGAAATTGTCAGTTTATTTTCAATCAAGTCTGTATAGTAATATAAAACATAGCAATTTCATTTTAAAACAAGTTATTTTTTTTAAAGATTTTATTTATTTATTTGACAGAGAGAGACAGCCAGGGAGAGAGGGAACACAAGCAGGGGGAGTGGGAGAGGAAGAAGCAGGCTCCCAGTGGAGGAGCCTGATGTGGGGCTTGATCCCAGAACGCCAGGATCACGCCCTGAGCTGAAGGCAGACGCTTAACGACTGAGCCACCCAGGAGCTCCAGTACTTTATTTTTTTAATAATAATTTTTTATTATGTTATGCTAGTCACCATACAGTACATCCTTAGAAAACAAGTACTTTAGATCATTATAAAGTACTCCATCATTGTCAGTATTCTTTTTTTTAATATTTTATTTATTTATTTTTATGTATTTTAGAGAGAGAGAGAGGACAAGTGGGGGCAGGAGTAGAGGGGGCAAGAATCTCAAGCAGACTCCACACTGAGCGTGGAGCCTGATGTGGGGCTCGATCTCACGACCCCCAGGACCATGACCCAAACTGAAACCAAGTTGGACGCTTAACCAACTGAGCCACCCAAGTGCCCCTCATTGTCAGTGTTCTTATAATTATATTTAGTGTTCTATTTATGTTTAATTACAGCTAAACATAGTTCATAATAGAAAAACTATTTGCTATCAATTTCAGAATAAAATTCAAACAAAATCCAAAAATAATGATCTTTCAACTCTACATTTATTAGAATATAGTGCACAATTCCTGCCTTTATGGAAATCCAAGTTAGAATGCTCCAGATGTGCAACAGATATGAAAAGCCAAGTAACAAAATAGTTTAATCATGGCACAGAGATATCACAAGGCTTATGATAGGGTGTCAAATGTACTCTACAATTAATAAATGTTCTATGCTAGGAAAAATGAAAAAATTAAGAGGAAATGGTCAGCAAAATTTTTAATAGGGCTCTTAACTTTATTTTTTACTATATTCTTGACTATTATTAATTTTCATCATGAATTAGTAAACACAAGTGTCACTACCTAAAAAGATGTCTTTAAATTTTCCAGATTATTTTTCAGAGATTTATTAGTAGTATATGTACATTTCCATAAGGAGTGTGTCAAATGTGTTTAATAAACCTTTAAAAATCATTACAAATGTAAAAATGCTTTGCATATATTAATAATAGTGTACATTTGATTTAAATCTAACATTAATGCTTTTAGTACTCTTTTTTTTTTTGACCAGTAGTACTGCAGCAACAAACTGTCAATTTCTTTTTCCACTTGGACTTTGCTGTTTTGTGAAATTACAATACTGCTATACCTGTTCAGTGGCAAACATTTTCATGCTGCAATCAAAGATCTCTGAATTTAGAATTAGAAATAATTTAAGCCATTCTCTATTATTCAATTTGCCAAGGACCACTGTTTATATGAGTATTTCCTCATTCTCTTTTATTAAGTCTGTTTCAGTATTTCAGCACAATAAAAAAATTTATAAAGGGAGTAATATTTATAAGCAACATTATTTCTTATAACTAAACAAATAATAGTTTTAAAAATAGTTACTTTTACTCTCATTGTTAAATTCAAAGCTTTATAACTAGTAAAAGCAAAAGCCTGCTGTCCTCCAATAGTGAATTTTAATCAAGATTTTTATCTCAGTTTTTTGTTTAATTCAATACCTTTTTCTCAATTTTATGTTAGCAATATACAGTATACTCTACTAAAAAATCATCAGAAAGTCAGTGTTTAATCTTCTGCAAATTTTTTTTCTATGGTTAATAATATAACCAAGCATATCAAAGGCTTAATTACATGCCTCAATGACTTAGCTCCTTGAGAATCTCAGAGAAGATGACCTGAAATACAACAAATACAATCATTTATTTCATATTCTATGCATAAAGTATGTTTCTTCTTGTTTTTGTGCATATATATTTGACTCCAAACAACTGATAAATTCTTTGAAAAGTATCAAACTACTTTATATATACATATAATAACATATAGAGAGCAAGTAAAACAACTGTTTATTTATTGGATTGTTCACTTTCCAAAAGATTTTCTTGGTGACTTGTAGAAACAGTGTTAGGGCTATTAACTGCTTCAGTTTCAGGGCACACAGGCTGAAATGGACTTTACTTTATAAACCAGATTTTAAAGAAATAAGTTGTAGGAGTTTTGAAAACACAGAATTCAGAACATTGAAAATCTGGAGGATTGATTCTGCCAAGCAGTTGAATAGACATGACAAAACTAGACCTTTCCTAAAAGCTCTACCCAACCCTGGGAGGGCAGGATATATTGACTTGCATCAGCTCTCCCAAAGCTCTCCCTTTGTAAAAGTGCAGAGATCTACTCCGTGAAAATTTTGAAATCTTAGGTGACTGTTTATAAATCCATTTGCATACCTTGAAAGGAAGCTACTTTTAAATAAACACTACATTTTTTGGCTCATTAATAATTTTACCATATCTAGTTCATCTTCAGACTTTCAAAGAGCTTAGCAAAATATACTAGGTAAACTCTATCACTGTATGTAATATAAATCCATAAGGTTACATTTTCCTTAGGAACAGAATTAGAAGTCTCCTAACAGAATTTTGTTAAATACATGACTGATAATAGTAATTGATCGTGAAATTTAGCTGGGCAAGGAGGGAAATGAAGAGGATATACAGTGACCGAGAGGTGTTGGAAGGTGGGAAGATCAGTAGATTGAGGAGGAGGATATTTGGACTTGGAATGCTGTAGGGATGGCCCTAGAAATACAGAAGGTGGTAGTTGAAAAGTGGGATACTACAAGAGATTACAGACTTTGCAGTTGACAGGTTAAGCATATGACCACAGGAGTGGGTGGAGGAGAGAGCCTCAAGAAACTTGAGAGACCAGAATATTAGAGGGTAAATATTGAAGGCACCAAGAATTATGTCAGAAGTGGTGTTTAAGTGCCTGGGTTTCAACCCTGGTACTACACAGTTCCCAACTGTGTCCTTGGGCCAATTACATAACCTGTCTCTGTTTCTTCATCTGATAAAACAAGGGTAATGATAGTATATTTCTTATAACTATGAGGATTAAACAATTTAATACTTATAAAACCCTTAGTATTTGGCATATGGTAAATGATATATAAGTGTTAGTACTATTATCACGAGCATCATAATCATCATTATTATGATCCAGTCCCGTCTGAGTCTTGGCTTTTCATTGATTTAAAATTTATTAAGTAGTTATTGTATGCCAGCGATTGTGCTAGGTATCCTTTTCAAAACTTTGTATGAATTTCTTTGGCTCTTTTGTGCTTCAGGAATTTCAAGTTGATCAAAAATAATATACTGCAGCCTCACCAAAAAGTTATCCTTGAAGTCTATGCCATGAGTTTGGCTTGCTAAAGTAAAATGCTATTTAGTAAGTATACAGACAGGAGAATACAGGACAGGCCAAAGCAGTGATTACTTGGATCTGGAAACTAGACTTGTTCACAATAGCAAAAGAGATGCTTGGGGGGCAGACCCAACTATAGGCCATAAACGGGAGGAGTTAGGAGGCAGTGAAGATGGAAAGTTAGCATTGTAGCGTTCCAACATGCCACAGTGGGTTAATGTCCTTGCAGGCAGGTTAAACACAAGGGGCTACTTACTACCTTGGAGATAGGCTATCAAGACGTAGACACTTGGGCATTGGGGAATAAGACAGAGATCCAGTGACTGAAGAGAAAGTGAAATCCCTAAAATAGTGATACTCTTTGTAAAGGACCACACTCTTAAAGTCTGGGGCTCCTAAGAGAGGAAACCTAGGCTGTTCTTTATTATTTATAAAAGGATGCCTTAAGATTGCATTATCACCTGGCCAATTGCCACAGGCAGTTTCACCTTCTGGCTCAAAACACACATTTTTCATCTACACAAATGCCAACCATAACGTTGCATATGAGTGAGTGTGTTTTGCAGACTGTAGCTAAAAATCAGTGTTAAGTATGAGCGGACGTGGGGAAGAAAAACAATGTGATGTGAATTTTGTTCTCTGTGTTTAGGCAAGCTACGACCTATATCTATGCCAGTGGAATATAATTGGGTGGGGGACTATGAAGATCCAAATAAGATGAAGAGAGATAGTAGAAGAGGTAAGTGTTCTAGAATTTCAGTGTAGGCTGGGTTGTTGGAACAAAAAGCAAATTTAAATGTTCTTTAAATAGGTTGTTATAGCTTCAGTGGAAAATTTCATTCTCTCTTTGACTTTATGATACACCCAAACCAACTCAGACCAACGTTTGACTATCTTGATATGTTATTAAATAGATATCTTCTCTGAATGTCTCTTAAGGAATTCAGGGTAGATAAGTGCAGTGTAAAAAAATTAATATCTGATTGCTATGTGAAAGTCACTATTTGGAAAACAAGGTCAGAAGTGTGAAACTGCATAAAAGAATTAAGTTCAGTGAGTAGGAAGAGTTTGTGATCAGTCCCCATTGGTCCGCAATGCAACCTCACTACTTTCGTATTAGTACAATCTTAAAATGAGTATTGACGTACATGGATAAAGCTAATGGAAACTGGGCCAGTGACTCTAATGAAAACCATATAGAAATGGAAAAAAAAACACTTTGCTTTTTTTTCTCTTCTGTTTGCTGTTCAGGGTTATCTTCTTACTTGGGGGTGGGCTACACTTGAAGTATCTACCAAAAGTAAGTTTTTATGTTCACTTATCCTGCTATTGAGGTGAGCAGTAAAGAGAGCCATGAAAGTCTCACTACTAAATGGGATTCAAACAGTTGTGGATATGGTGGGCTACATCCGCTTTCTGAAATAGAGAGCCATAAAGTTGTAGATAAAAAATAAAACACAGCAAAAAACTATTCGTAGGGCCTCAGCTCACTAAGCTCCCTTCATAATATATTTAACCCATTTGTCTGTTATTTCTAGCCAATGTACAGAATTTACCATACAGGGATAAGCAAGCATGAATATCTGCTTCATTAGTCTAGTTAACACCTATTTCATGGAGTGAACATTTCAGAAAATGTTGGTAAATACAAGAACATTGACAGATTCCTTTACATCTATGTTTTCATTCCATTTTCCAAACTTCAGTTTCTAACTTCATTTCTGTTACTGAATTAATCAAGAAAAAAAATCAAAAGGAAAACATATATGCTATTTCTGAATCACTGCTTTGGGACTTCATATGACAGTGATATCTTGGGGGGGGGAAATGCCTTATGAAGTTCTAAGTGCTGGCTATCAGTTTAAGCATAGATTCTATGAATTAAGTTTCCTGACTCTTGGTTCAAAATGTGGGCTTTAACTTCTCCAAGGATCCTAGTCTGTTATATTATAGGTCAGTGTTTGTTATTGATTTTTAGCAGAAACCCCCTGGGGGAACGTGTTAAAAATTTTATGAGCCACACACCCAAAACTCCTGATTTAAGTTTTGCAGCGATTCTCATATAGTTGGTCCAGAGATAAAACTTGGAGAAATAATCTGTAGGCTATTTCTTATTGCCCTATGATCCCAAATGATTAAGATGTTCTATATTTTCACGACATAAGTATTTTATAAATTAAATCAAGTTACACGTCTGAAATGAAATCTAATAGCACAATCAGGAAAGAGCGGTAGATTTGGAATATTTGCATATTTATATTGGTGTATTTATCTCTTTTTATATAGAAAACTCTCTACTCCGATATATGAGCAATGAAAAAATTGCTCAAGAAGAATACATGTTTCAGAGAAACAGCAAAAAAGACACAGGGAAGAAGTCTAAAAAGAAGAGCGATAAGAGTAATAGCCCGACTCACTATTCTTTGCTACCTAGTTTGCAAATGGATGCACTGAGACAGGACATCATGGGCACGCCTGTGCCAGAGACCACACTATACCACGTAAGTAAACTTTCAAAGACTCTGTGCTATAGCTTCTATTGGGATCTTGGCAAATGACTCTTTTGGGTTAAGTCCAGATTGCTTATCTTTATCCTATTGCCAGATTTTCATAAAAGATCCTAATTTTAGAAATGTTTTGAAAAACTTTGATGGCTTATTGATTTGTTCTTCAGGTCATATATTCAATGAGTTCATATGTTGTAGCAGGTTCAATTTTTTTTAATGAAATAATATGCTCAGAATTGATGGAGAATAGTAATTAATTAGCTGATTAATCACCTATAATAATAAACAGTAACTGGATAGCTATAAAAGTTAACATTAAAGATAGGATTTTTAATATATTTCTGAGCATCTCTTATGTGCTAGACTTGGAGTATGGTGCTTGTGGTAAAAATGAGAATACATAGATAGCACATTATTACATGGAGAGAAAAACACACCAAGAATTCCAATATAAATTGATTGTTGTAATGAGTAGGAGCAAGAAGTATAGGAGAAACGTGGGAGAAGGAGGACCTTAGCTTTCTGGTTAAGTGAGAAAAGGCTTAGAATGGGAAGTATTTGGGTGAAGAGTGAAAGATGAGTAGCAGTATTTTGGCATATGTGTGAGAATATGGTATGTTCCAGGGACTTCATGTTGCCTAGAATGACCGGTTTGTTAAAAATCGAGGGCAAGAACGTGGGGAGGGGGCAGTGATGAGCCTAGAGAGGTAGACTGGACTTAGGTCAGGAGTTTTATAATAAAGAACTTAGGCTCTTTCTTGCAGTGATTAAAAAAAAAAGGGCTGAAGAAGTTTGAGCTGGGGACTCAAATGGACTGTTGGATCTCTCTGTTGCAGAGTACTAAGAAACGGGTCTGAGGCCAAAGTCAGAGCCATTATGCCCAGGCCAGGCAGATGATTAGAAACTAGGACAGTGACAGTGTGGAGGCTGAGAATACTGTTAGCCAGAACATTCGATTGACAAAATCAACCCATTTTATGCCATTTAGTTAAAAGGGAATTTGTTGTGCCAATGAAACTATACCTACTTACTACGAGCCTTTGGATTGCAAGTTTTAAAGTAATTTGGACAACCGTGCTTGGTGATCAGAGTATCAAAAATTTTTAATCTGCCAATGCAGTAAAAAGTGTACCATCTAGGTATACAAGGTGTGAAAGATTTAATAACTTCTACTTGAGTTACTTTTCTGAGCCAGTCTTTTAAATCATCTGCCTTACTCATTCTAAAGCTCTCTCATAAAACTAGAGTATAGAAAAATATTTTCATTTATTTGGGCGGAAGTAGGAGAGCCATTAGCACTTCTAGGTGCTCATTCTTTACCCTCCCCAAGCCTCTTCCTCTCTAAGAGATAGCGCCCATATCAAAACCTGCTCCCCTAAGTGACTGACAAATCAAATGATTCTATTTGCCACAGTCATTTCTAGTCAGTCTGAAATCAGTACTTTTAGCTGTATGAAGGGGGCCACTTTTGCTGTCACTAGTCAGAAATTCTGCCTGAATACTGAGCTCCCTCTAGAATCTGGTGCTCCGGTCATAAGTAATGTTGTCCAAACAAAGACCTAAACGTAAGAGACAGCTGGTCTGCTCGAGAGGGAAGTTGGTAGTGGGAGATGAGGCTGGAAAGGGAAGAAGAGGCTACTTCACCCAGAGCATGTAAACATTAAGGAGTTTGGATTTATCCTAAGAGGAGAAGTAAGCCATTGAAGGCACATTTAAACACTCAGCCTTTGCCATCCTGTTAAGCACATCTGGAAATGTGCTTATATACTGTGTGAGGAAGGAAAATAGATGAATCTTGTGGATTTTGAGTTATTAATTTATGGAAGATAGTAAATGGTGAATCAAACTCGTAATGAGGAATATCCTGAGGATTGAGTATTGTAGAGGAGTATAAATTGTTACCACTTTTCTGAAGGGCATTATTTAGTTATATGTATCAAGAACTGAGTCTAGTAACTTCATTTCTAGAAAATTCTTCCAAGAAAGAAATCAACCTACTTTTGCCTCCTACTTTTATTATGTGACCTGAGTCTGTAAGAAGGTATTTCCCAGATAGGTGATATTTATCCCAACTAACTTTTGACAGAGGAACAGCATACAGTAAGGAATATTGTTAGTTGTCGGGGTGCGGTGTAGTCCTCCCATGTAACACTGACCCACTAATCCCAGAGTAGAGGGTTGACACTTTCTAACTCTATTGTCTGATTTAAAAGAAGCTAAATAATTGTTAGCCCCAAAGTGCATGCCTAACCAATGTTCAAATGCCTATAACCAAGCTCCGTGAGGAGCTTATAAGCCTTGTGCTTATTTACTACCTCCACAGTTATCAAGGGGGCTTCCACATTTGTTGCCTTTCAAACCTCACAACAACCACATCGGCAAATGACAAAACTCAAACTCAGAAAGGTTAGGTGATTTACCCAAAGCTGTGCTGCAAAAAGTGTGACAGTAAGGACGAGAACCCAGATCACCTACTTGAGTGGTCTTTGCACACTCTACCCTGCTTCCCTGTGCATAGTAGGCACTCCTTACACAAATGAATTTATGCTTTAATGACTAACTACATGAATTTGGAAAAAGCTTGACTTTAAGAAACATGTGCCTTCATTTGTTGATTTTAAGAACATTTTCAGTATCTGGATTGACTTTTACCCAGAGTTCTCTTGTTCTGTGTTACTATTTTTTATTAAGTTCAGAAAAACATACAGATCTGCTGTTGTTATAAAGCACAAGTAGTTCTTTGGCATGATCTATTGCTGAGACTATGGAGTATTGTAGTTAAAATTGTCTGGACCTTGGAGGCAAAACAACATATGCTTAAATGATTGTGTCTTATATTTCACAGGAATTCTTGGTTTTTTAATCTGTTTATGTACACCTATTTAAGAATTAAAGGATTTTTCCTTACGTTAAATTGTCCTGAAACACAAGATCAATATCAATATTTAATCACCTTCATGATGAACCACTAATCATTCTTATCAATTATTCCTTTGGTTACCACAGCCATTTTTTTAATTTTTTTTTTATTATATTATGTTAGTCACCATACAGTACATCCCTGGTTTCTGATGTAAAGTTTGATGATTCGTTAGTTGCGTATAACACCCAGTGCACCATGCAATACGTGCCGTCCTTACTACCCATCACCAGCCTATCCCATTCCCCCATCTCCCTCCCCTCTGAGGCCCTCAGTTTGTTTCTCATAGTCCATAGTCTCTCATGCTTCATTCCCCCTTCGCGACAGCCATTTTTAATGGACTAGTGGAAGAGGACTCTGAAGGTTGAGTCCTGAATTTCATAGGTTGCTATCTCTGCTGTGATATACTATCTCCCAATGGTCTGAGTTCACATTTAGGCAAAATTTAGTTGAATTTAATAGCAGGATTATATCAACATTAAATACCCTTTAAACAGTTTACCAAAAAAACTGTATTGTGTATGTGGAGTGGGGGAGGGAAAGGGAGGTTCCCCATAAGCAGACTTAGATTATAATCCCCATTGGTCTATTTTGGAAAGCAGCCCAATAAAAATACACAAAGCAAGGCAAATACAGTTTGATTTCACTGTTTGACTCCTTCCTCTTAGCAATTATAGCAGAAATGTGTATATAATAATAAAGAAAATTGAGAAGTTTGTGGTATTGTAAAATATAGGTTTTTATTAGTTCCATATATTTGTTATTCCAGTATATGCATTTTTCCTTTAATTGTTTAAAAGGAAATCACTCACTATGTTCTGACTACTCTGATCATACACTAGTCTTTACCTAGTTTAAACAGTTTAAAGTTTAAACAGTTTACCAAACAGTTTACCAAAAAAACTGTATTGTGTATGTGGAGTGGGGGAGGGAAAGGGAGGTTCCCCATAAGCAGACTTAGATTATAATCCCCATTGGTCTATTTTGGAAAGCAGCCCAATAAAAATACACAAAGCAAGGCAAATACAGTTTGATTTCACTGTTTGACTCCTTCCTCTTAGCAATTATAGCAGAAATGTGTATATAATAATAAAGAAAATTGAGAAGTTTGTGGTATTGTAAAATATATGTTTTTATTAGTTCCATATATTTGTTATTCCAGTATATGCATTTTTCCTTTAATTGTTTAAAAGGAAATCACTCACTATGTTCTGACTACTCTGATCATACACTAGTCTTTACCTAGTTTAAACAGTTTAAAGTTTAAACAGTTTACCAAACAGTTTACCAAAAAAACTGTATTGTGTATGTGGAGTGGGGGAGGGAAAGGGAGGTTCCCCATAAGCAGACTTAGATTATAATCCCCATTGGTCTATTTTGGAAAGCAGCCCAATAAAAATACACAAAGCAAGGCAAATACAGTTTGATTTCACTGTTTGACTCCTTCCTCTTAGCAATTATAGCAGAAATGTGTATATAATAATAAAGAAAATTGAGAAGTTTGTGGTATTGTAAAATATATGTTTTTATTAGTTCCCATATATTTGTTATTCCAGTATATGCATTTTTCCTTTAATTGTTTAAAAGGAAATCACTCACTATGTTCTGACTACTCTGATCATACACTAGTCTTTGCTATCTCTTTCCTTTGTTAATATGCTATGCCCTGTACTGAAAATGCTTTTACCCTTTTTTCCCCCTGGCTGACTCCCATCTAAACCTGAAATTAAAGAAGGGCTTTGCCTGGTCACTACCCTGTAAACTAAATCAGCTTCTCCTATTAAAGTCTCTTAGCACCCTCTATATTTTCTTCAAAAGCTTTTTTATGATTTGTAATTATATACTTATTTATGTGATTATCTGCTCAGTGTCTTTCTCCCTTGTACATAGTAGGGAGGACATGTCCATGTTCACAACAAGAAAGGAAAGTTTTTCCATTTTGTTCAGCACTATATTTCAACACCTAATACAGGTATAGTATCTTATAAATGCTCAGTAAATATGAGACAAATAAATGAATAAGTGAGTGAATGTGACAGGAACTTTACTGCCTTTCTCCGGATCTCTCAGTTGGTGTCTTCATCCTGCAAACAGCTACCTCCACGTCCTGCCCAGCACAAACCGGCCTTCAGTTGGTGTGTAATCGTAGTGGAAATTGCCAGGAACTTACTACCGTAGCTCAGTGTCCCATGTGCCTGGGGAGAGCCCTCGGACTCTGAATATCTTCTGTCGTGTTTATCTAGTCCGTATTACTGAATTTTTCCTTGGTTTATTGATTAACATTCCATTTCACTCCAACAATTGGAACCCTGCCCTTACTGGTTTATTGCTACAGAAGACACACCATGTGCAACCTACCTCTGGCTGTCCACCCATTCAAAAGAGTATTGGAAGCGCCTGGTAACTTATACTTACCATGTTGGGCTTCCTATCAAAGCAGGTCCCAGTTTGCACCTTTCATCAGGGCGATTTACAAGACTTCCCTGCTTCACAAGTACCGCTAGGGCAACAGGATCAGTTCCCCCTCGGTCCCAAGCCCACCTCCTCTATTCCAGCTCAGAGTTTCAGTTCCAGCTCGTTCTTGCTTTCTTCCTATCACTGCCATCTCATTAGGGAGGTCACAATATACCTGTCAGCCAAGCATGTTAGGGTATTTTTCAAAAGAGTATAACTTTATTTTACCTACTCACTGATTCTCTGTCTGAAAATGTAGGAGTTGTTAGCTGTCATCTGACCTTGAGAGCATAGGAAGAAAAGGCCGGCAGCAGTGTGAGAGTGTGTGTGTGTGTGTGTGTGTGTGTGTGTGTGTGTGTGTGAGAGAGAGAGAGAGAGAGGGAGAGGGAGAGAGACAGAAATTCAAATGTAGTGATAAAAGCCTTTAAAGACTTTTTAGATATAGAATGATTAGATTCAGGTCTTTTTTTTTTCCTTAATAAGATATACATATGACAACTTGCTCTCACATTAAAGTTGATAAACTAAACCATAAACAAAATAATAACTTATTTTAAATCTACATGCTGAGACGCCAAAACAAGTAAAATTTGATTATGGATCCAGGCAATATGCAGGTATACTTCCAGAAACTGATTAATGTGCTTTCAGATGGCTTATTTAAAACAGATTTAGAGTAGGTGTTCAAAAATCTGGATAATCTTTTCAGAACATTCCAACACTTATGTGATTTGTCTTAGTTACTTAGGATATAACAGCCAACTTTCAGTTGTTTTACTAATAAATACTTTTAGCCATCCTCATCAACTTGTGAAGGTATTTTTGGTAAAACTCCTGAAAGGAGGCGGAGAGCCATTAAAAGATACTTTTTTTTAACTTTACAAGTAGATGAACATTATGAAACTGACACTCTTTTTTAAGTAATTTACAAATCTTAACTCATTTCATTCTCATAACAGCCCTATGAAGAGGGTGCTGGTGTTATCCCCATTTTATAGATTAGGAAGCTGAGGCACATGGATTAAATAAATTGTAAAGAGTAGAGCTGGGATTTGAACATTAGCAGTCTGCCTCTTGGCATACTATATCGCCCATCCAAAAAAAATAACATTATTTAATAGAAACTGTATAGCAGTTCTAATAGTGTCAACCATCTATAAAGCCCAATCTAAGTGCTGTGGAATATATATTAACTAATAATAATATTGTAAGTGCTGCTACTAATGGTAGCTGACATTTATTGATTTCTTACTAAGTTCCTATGCTAAAATTTTATATACATTATCTCATTGAATCCTCAAATTGACCTTGTGAGGTTTCTACCATTATGATGTCTATTTTGTAGAAGTGAAACACAGAGTTTACCTTACTTGTGGTCCCACAGCTAGAAAGTAGCAGACTTGAAATGTGAGTTCAAGCAGTCTGATTCACATTTGTAGATGAATAAAGCCATTTCTACCCATAAGTATTTGGTGAAGAGCTATTATTATCACAATGATGCGAAGTGTGCTGTACTGTCAGGATATAAACATTTATAATTAAAGGTATCTGTAGTCATAAATGTTGGTTTGTCTAATCACTACCATATTTGATGCGTTGTTTCAAGATCAATGAAACTAAAATAAAACTAAATTTTAGTGGCTAAAAAGCCATCTCTGACCCAACAGTTGTTTATAACTACCACTTTCTCTGCATTTTCACTTTACCCACCTGAACAACAGCCATATTACAGTGTGACATGATGTGTCTCTTCACCAGAGTGCATGCAGACATGTTAGATATCCATTGTAAACATTATTGTATTTGTATTTGTATGTACTCTCTGATTCCTGCGCATGACTTGATTATTTCTAGAGTGTTAATGTCAAATTCAGTAAAGCCCTGCATACCGTGAAAAGCATTTCCCATGGACCATTTTGCTAGAGCAGTGATTCTCCACATATCAGCTGTCCTTGGGAAAGAGCTCCTAGTGGCTGAGACTTGATGCAGAAATGGAGGTCCTTTCTTTGATTCTTATGGGCAGGTGACACATAATTACACAGACTTTCATTTTCACCTGTGACTAGATATTGCTGACTGATAACCTATCACATGATTTTAAAAGGTTATAAATTGAATAATCATAAAATAATGCATCAATAGAGTTTACCAAATATTCTAGTTCACTGTTTCTCCAAAAAGCCTAGTATCCATGCAACTAATGGTGCAGTCATGCTCTTACTGCACAAGCACAAGTGTAGATGGTCTGGGTTCCCACCATTTTCGGGAGGAATGCTATAATGATATGTCATTAGGATTTGTTTTAAATTATCCGTAGTTTTCAGTTGCTGTTTCTTTTTCATTATAAAGTATTGTTAGACTTCATCACTTTGGGTTTTCATTTGTTTTAGGTTGCTTGCTTTACCGTGTAGCATGTTGTGGTTCATATTACTCACAGTTTTCTAAAAATGATACTATGAATCATCCATATCCAACAGTACTTACATAGTCATAAAGTGGGGACCAGTGGACCTTGGGGTCTGTTGGTGTGTCTTACGGGGCCACAATCAAAAACTGTTAAGACACCCTGCTTAAGACTGAAGCCAGTCTTTTCAGATTCATATTTGAACAAATGTGGGTTTCATGCTGCTAGTTCCTGGTTAGATAATGGCTGCCAGGAAGCAAAAGACAAAATCTGGCTTCATTAGTGAGGCATCATGCAAAACAGGACTCAAAAGAATTGAATTAGGAATTTATTGAGTTGAAATTTATTAAGTCTGAATCTTATTACAAATTTCTTGTTGCCTTTGAAAAAATAAAATGAAACCTAAATTGTGATGAGAGGTCTTTGGCTTGCTTGTTAAGGTCAATATTTGGGGGCATACCTGCCTTGATCAGAGAGGGCAAAGAAACCCCATTCTCTCATGTTGTAGACCTATGTCTTCCAGCTTTATAGCCTCAGAAAAATATCCTCAAATTCTGTTGGCAGTAGGACTTTTTTGCTCCCATAATCGTTTTACCCACGTTATTTCACCACTATAACTCATTTAATCAAGCATCTCAAATTTAGTGAAACTTCAGGTGAAACTATTTTACCCCTAGAACGCTTTAAAGCCTCTTCTGACTGAAGAATTATAATCTGTATTACTTTATTTTCTTCACCCAAATTCTAAATATATTACCCCCTTGATGGTTTTATCACCCCCTGATTCCACAATACAGGTCTAATGATTTGGTATATATACCCAAATGTCATACAAAGATTCCTCTTAACAAATTCCACGTCTGTGTCTCTTGGCCCATATCTTAGAATGAAGTTTAGGGCACACTAAATGACTACTGTTACATTCTACTTGCTTGAAGAAAACTTTTCCTAGAGCAATGTTATATCGTTTGCAGCCTCCATGGACCTTTCGTTGGCTTTTGGCTCAGACAGCAACTGGCAGTGGGCCACAGTGCACAAACTCAACCTAGAGTCTCAGTTCTAAATGATATTGCTAAATCTGTTTTTTAACACCTCTGCAAATATCAGGCTAGGCCAAGAACAGGATCCTAATAGACCTGAAACCATCTGGAATGTTGAGAAATAGATGAGTGTTTCCAGTTCCTTTTCTTAATATGCAAACAATTTTAAATTAGCTAGATGCAAACTTTCCTGCTATAAGAATAGGAAATTAAGTTATCTTCTCAGGCTTTCTTTTGTTGTCATAAATTTGGAGCAGCCTTGAGACAGTGGTTCTTATATCTAACCACCTCCGAGTAAAAGGGCTCAGCATTAAAAAAGAGAATTGCCTTTTCTAAGATTCAGACAGCCAAGAATAATGCTGTACTTCTAGAACATGAGCTTGACGTCAGCTGTATGAACCAGACACATTTGTGAACCTCAGTTTCTCATCACTAAAAAGAGGATAACACTAACCTAACCTGGTTGTTTCACAATTAAATCATACATTGTGTATGAAGTTTTTTCCCCACTGTTCTGGGCACGTAGTAACTATTCTTAATGCCATATGGAAAAGAAATTAATTCATTTACATGGAGGGGAATTTACTTCCTGATGAGCAAATCAGAAAGCTTTCTAGGACTAAAGCATACGTTCTCTTTGGGCATTAATGAGTGTATCAGTTAGGGTCCAATCAGGGAAGAAGAAGCACTAAGTAACATAAATAAAGGACCAGATCCTACTCAGTTAAGGAGCTGGTTAAGATGCCTCAGCAGAGCCAGCTGTCGTGAAGAAAATCTGGATGTGAAGCCAGGGAGAGCAAGATAAACTAGAACCCATGAGCACAAACTGGAACCCTGCCTCCAACTTCAGCAACAAACCTGGTGCCTTATGCCATGGAGATTCACAGGCTCCTCGTCCGGGACTTGGAAGAGCTGAAGTTGTGGGCCCAGCTGCTGAGCCATACCAACAAGCAGCAGAACAGTGACAATGTGTGTGAGTGACATCCTGCGCCAGCCTTCAGAGCAGCAGGGCTGCTGCTGCGCTTGTGTTCTCCGAAATGCTCGCAAATGGATTTATGGCCAGCCCTAGCTAGAACCATACAGAGAAGGGAATTCTGAGACACGTAGTTCCGGCTTTGCTAAATTGACACAGCAGGAAGCCACCACATTGAGGTCTCCTTTTCTGTAGCCACTGTAGGTGCCTACCAGGCAAAATCTGCTTTGCAAATTCTCTAGTGACAGTCTGCATGAGAATCAGTGGTCAAGTGAAAAATTCTAACTTACCATAAATCTAGAGGACTCAAGGTACAGCCCACCTCTATGAAGTTATCATCCCTACAGCCCACTGACTTAATTTTCCAAAGCATATATTGGAAAATATAACTTCAAATTGTCATTTATCTACCTTCAGTCAGGAGATTGACTAATAGAAGCAGTAATTAGGATAACGCATCTAATTTACCTAAAGGGGTTTCTACTTAATACAGTGCATTCACCAATCCCTTTAAGAAGTCCTTTGCCTACTCTGAGGAGGAGTACCGCAGGGCCAACACCTCGACCATGTTACCTTAACCAGTTGCTGAACTCCTTCACATAATTGTGTTTTAGCATCACATCCTCATTTTTTATCAGACGACTGCCATGAGAAAGAGCCATGTGAAATCCACTTCTTTGTTTGCTATAAAAATATTTTTAAGGCTACTGTGTTTTCTACTCCTTTATGCCCCCCATATATGTTTTTATAATTGGGTAAGAGCTTTGCCTCCTGTGATAAGAGGATATGTGGAGTATGTGATACAGTCTCGCACTATGGTAGTGCACCGATATTCTTAGTATCTTTCCTCCAACCGTCCTCCCAAAATGTCCACACCAGCGGGCTGAGAACAAGCCCAGCCTAATCTAGGTGCATTTCAGGCAACCAGTTCTAGGGAAGTAGCGGCACACATCAGGCCCTGTAGAAATCTAATTTTTCATATCTGAGCTTGCATAAATTGCTTTCTTTCTCTTACTCAGTTTTCTCATTTACAAGATGAGCATAGCACTGCAGAGAGGACTCTGGAAAACGCCATCTAAATTGATAGCATAATGATGATTTGATTCCTGCTGCAAACACAGAATTTAAAAAAAAAAACTTCCCATCAAGTCCTTTTTTCCCTTCTGTTAGATAAAAACGGTTTTGCTTTCTTAGTCTCAAAATCGTGTCCTACTAGATAGTTCAGAAAGGAAGAGAAAGAAGAGTATGATTTATCTTTCTCAATTATTTTATTATAAAATGAATTGCATATAAAATGACTTTAAAAACTGTCTAAATTTAACTCTTATTTTTATCCAGTATTCCCTTTGAAAGATTTTCTGGTAAGAAAAAAATCTCCAGATCAAGAAAACTGCAGCAAAACTAACAGATGTAGAAACATTTGAAGTGGTTGTCTTAGAGAGTTTGTCTACTCTCTAAAAGCAAAAATCTCAGAATAAAAGCTTGATATAAACATACTCTTAGCCATGAAGGTATTTAGATAAAAGCTAGCATTCTTGGAATGAATTACACTGACGTGGCAAGAATTTCATGATGAGAAAATCTGTACAATATATCACAGCAACATACCTAAAAATAAATGTATCCGGAAAAAGCTGTTAGTTTCATATTCTTCTAAGTAAAGCCAGTAAGTCAATAGCCAGGAAAATTTTTCAATAATTATGATCCAGTCATATCATTGCTGACAGCATTATCACGCCATATACAGTGGCCTCTTTTTGAGGTTCTCAGGTTTTGTGCATTTCTCATGGAAGTGATTATTTTTATATTATTTCTCTATTTTCTTTTACATATAATTTATTTCCTTGTCACTGAGTAGTCTTCAAAAGGAAAATCTGGTTCCCTCTTTTTCCTGGTCATAAACGTTTGTCACAAAAGATGGGCAAGCCTTCCCCGATTTCTCTGACACCCAGAAGTCAACAGTTTGTCAAATAGAAGTGTCAGGAGCAGGAACTGCCCTAGTTCTGCTTTTCACCTGTTTAGACTTTCTGCCTCTGTCTCGTACAAAATCTATGTTAATTGTACACATTAGTCAAGCACCCAAAAATAGCTGTATCTAATGTGGCTGGCGATAAGTTATTTCCATACATGGTGCAGTTTACGCATAAACTTAAGCACCTTTCAATGAATAATCTAGCATTAAGCGTTAAGACTGACACTGATGGTGGGTATACATAATTCCTAAAACATCAATAATTGGATGTACATTGGTGACTAGCCATTTTTCCCTTCATTTTTAAGTCAGAATCATGTACAATTAGTGATCCGTGAGATATTCTCAGAGCATTTGGTCTAAATCCCTGATGTTGCAGATGAAGAAAAGAGGTCAAGAGTAGTTCAGTGACTTGACCACAATCATAGGGCTGGAATATGGACTAGAATATGAAGAACTAGAAGTCAGGTCTCCTGATTCCTACCTCAATGTTGCTGCAATGGTACCAAGCATTCCATTCTTGCTGAAGCATGGGCTTTAGAAGTATGTCACTCCAGCTGGTGTGTTGAGAATAAACTGAAGGGGCTGAGCTAAGTGTGGAAGCAGAGAGATAATAATGTAGGATCTGGTCGATTCCAGTAAGAGATAATAGTGGCTTAGCCTTGGGCTCTAAAGTAGAAATGGTCAGGAGGGGTTGGACTCTGGCTATGATTTGTAGGGAGAGGGGACAGGAGGTGCTGACAGATTGCGTACAAGATGCCGTAATGCAAAGCCTCAGCGTCCTGCACACACAGGTGGTCAGGAACTGTTTGACTCATGCTTGCAACAGATAATTCTATATCAGGTCCTTTGGTAAGAGCTGAGTATAGCCTGGTGAGCTAAAGCAGATGGCTTCTGCCCTCACAGAAACTAATACAGTAGTTAGAAACTACAGCTTGAGAAAGTGAACCAAGTAATTTTAAGACACTGCATAATAATCAGCAGTATATCAGGTGAAAAATTGCATAACACAATGAATCGGCTCCAAGAGAATTCTCCTGTGTAAAGAATTAGTGGAGAGGCAGGCTCGCCTTATTTGGATCACTGATTCCCTCACCGGTATTGACATAGGGTTTTTTAATTGCACTGAGTTCAGTTAACACTGTTAATAGGTTTGAATAAAATGTGATTGCAGTCTCATCCTTGTCTAACGTGGCTGAGCCTTATTACCTTTCTGTACCTTAGTTTCTATCTAATTTGCAAAATTAAAATGTTAACATGAGAGCTCCTCTCATGAAGCATATGATTAATGGTCACCCCCCCAAAAAATAAAAACCCTGCAAATCTTTATTTTAATCCACAGAGCAATATAACTTGCTAATTAAAATAAAATTGGCAAAAGCATGAAAATTAAAAATTGATAAAATGTTTCCAATTTGAATTATCTTCATTAATAATAAAGTGTTATCCTTAGTATCTTTCTGTTTTATAGAATCCTTTCTTTCCACATAGCAATGTACTTATATCACATGTCATGAGAGGTTTTCCTTTTTTTTTTAATGATTTTTTATTATGTTAGTCACCATACAGTACATCCCCGGTTTCCGATGTAAAGTTCGATGATTCATTAGGCGTATAACACCCAGTGCACCATGCAATACGTGCCCCTCCTTACTACCCATCACCAGCCTATCCCATTCCCCCACCTCCCTCCCCTCTGAGGCCCTCAGTTTGTTTCTCATAGTCCATAGCCTGAGAGGTTTTCACAAGTGGAAGTCTTCGTGTCACAAGCAGTTTTTCTTTACTCTTACATTGTTATTATGACTACAGAATACTTATTTGGGAGGCAGTATTGCACAGAGTGATTAGGACAGGTTTTGGGATTGACAGACCTGGGATTGAATTTTAACTCTGCCACTATCTGCGTGGTCCTGAGCAAGCTGTTTACACATTCTGTGCCTCAATTTTCTCTTCTTTAAAATGGGGTTAATGATAACTACTTTAGAGGTTTATTGTAAGGTTTAAGATCAATAACTGATGTAAAGTTATGCCTGACACAGAAGCCCTCAGTAAATGATAATTATTGTGACCCAAGAATGACAGTCCCTATTTCACAAGCGTGGTGGTTCTTTTTTTTTTTTTTAAGATTTTATTCATTTGTTAGAGAGAGAGAAAGAGAGCGTGAGCAGGGGAGAGGCAGAGGGACAAATAGACTTCCTGCTGAACAGGGTGCATGACACAGGGCTCCATCCCAGGATCCCAGGATCATGACCTGAGCCGAAGGCAGATGCTTCTCCAACCAAGCCACCCACCCAGGCATCCCCCAAGGGTGGTGATTCTTGTTACCCTTTTCAACCACTCACCACTAATCACTCTTCTTCCTACCTTACCACCCCATAGGAAAAGAGGAATCACCTTATGGGATCCTGCATAAGATTCAATCACTTCCTTCCTTTAGAATCTGATACATATGACATTCTTTTGATGAAACATTGATTCTGCCCAACCTAATGAGTTTGACCTCTGAATTCCACCCCCCAATTACTGCCTTTTTATTTTTGCTAATTTATTAGCATACTTATTTTGAAAAGCACGCTTATTTTTGAGTGCCTGTGGAAGCATTTTCAGTCAATATAAAGTCAGAGTAAACTTACTGACGGAATCCAGAGCAACGTCACGCCACTGTACTCAGACACCCCGTGTGCATGCAGTGTCTCATCCCTGTCGCACCCACTTCGCAGTTGCTCTCTCACGCAGCAGAATGGGCAAGGCTACCACAAACAGCACGCTTGTTCAGTTCTGTGCTCTTATTTCTTGTAAGTGGAAGAGTTCTTGATTTAATATTTAGTCCCATTAGCATCTTACCCCACCTTCTCATATTTAGACCTTTTTTCTGCCAGCAGGCAATAATGAGAAAGTAAGGCAAAATACTTTTCTTTGTGAAATATTTAAATCTCAAAGACATTTATTTATTTAAAAATTAAATATGTGAAAGTAGCTATCATTTATCCCAAGTGTTTCAAATTGCTAAGCACCTTCTTTTCTTATGTATAAGAAATAAGCTATTGGTTTGACTAGTCAGTGCAGAAATGTTGGAACTTTGCAGAAAATTACAGTAAGAGGAAGTTGCTATATTGCAACAAGAGAGTATTTTGATTGCAAATTTTTCCATAAGTGTGGCAATTTGCAGCTTGAGAAGAATTTAATAGTAGCTGAGCTTTCAAAATGTAACACAGACACTGTCATTTTCTTCCACAATTAAAATAAGTGCTTCTGAAAGTTTCAGGATAAGAATGACCCAAATTACCCTCCCCCACACTTCCTCATCCAAAATAGGGGGGAATGGAGTTTGAACAGAACATCTGTGGACAAAATGAAAGATAAATGGTCTTTTCAGGCAAATGTCTGAAAAAGGGATCTTTTATAGCCAAACAGAATACTATTGCATGCATCGCCATGTTAAGTAGAGGATCAACAATACTTTCATAATGGCCTTTTATTTTAGCACATTCTATTTTTATGGGTAGAATTATGATTTCAACACACCCATTCATAATTCATCATGTAATTATTTGCATATATATCTTTTTACACAAATTTAATGTCCTTTTGCCAGCCACATCTTGAATTCAAATTTAAACTATTAAGTGCACTAAGACTGTCTCAGTGCAAGTAATGCTAAAGGAGAGTGGATACAAAGAAATATTTATTATCTAAGAAAAGAAACAACCTACTAAAGAACAGACCTATACGTGGATTACTGGAGAAGAGATACCTGTTTTTTTTATTTCCCCCGCTGAAGAACTTCTTCAGTTAAAACAATCACCTGATTAAGACTACATCCTATGCTCTTTGCTGATGGTTTGCTCAACTTCCATTCACTCAACCCGTATTTATTGAGCACTTCCTCTGTACTAGGCCCTGTTCTAGGCAGAGATGAAATAGTGCATAAAATAGAACTCCTCTTTCATGCCATTTATATTTGGAGGGAAAACTGGGTAATAAACGAAAAATATAAGTACTCTCAGTAATGCTGAGTGCTAAGGAGAGAAATAAAGCAGGGAAAGGAAATAGGAAGTATCAAGGGCAATGAGAATAACCATTTAGATAAGGAAGCCTGGGAAGAATTTACTAAAAAAAGAAGCATTTGAGTAATGATTTGAAGAAGTTAAAGGAGTAAGCCACAACAACATCTGGGCAAAGAACATCTCGGACAAAGGGAACATCAAGAGTAAAGGCCCTAAATGGGCCTCTACTTGGCATGCTCTAGCTACGGCAAGTGTGGCTGGAGCAAAGTTAGCAAGGGTAGGGGCAGGAGGCAAAGGGGCCAGGCCATACAGGGCCTTCAAGGCCATTACAAGGATTTCAGCATTCAAATTCAAAGTGAGATGAGAAGCCAGTTGAAAGTTTTGTGTAGAGGAATGATTCAAATCATATTTTAACAAGATCACTCTGGCTCTTGTGTTGAAAATAGAGAAGGTAAGAGCAGAGGCAGGGAAGACAGTGAGGAAATATTTCAGTAATCCAGGTAAAGAATGATGGTAGCTCAGACCAGGGTGCTACTAGTAGAGGTAGTAAGAAAAAGTCATACTGTAACCAATATTTATAGCTTGCTGGTGGATTGGCTGTGGGATATAAAAAAAGAGTTAAGGTTGACCTCAAGATTCTGGATGGGAATCCTTGTGGGGGTGGGGGGAATGGAACTGCTATTTACTAAGGTGTAGAAGACCAGGAGAGGAGCAGATTGGTTGACAGGTGGTGGGTATCAGAAGCTCAGTTTTGTACACATTAAATCTATTGAGTTAGGAAATCTGCAGCTCAGTCAAGAAGTCCTAGCTAACAATATGAAGTCATATGTTACTAAAGATCAGAATTTGTAGACATTCTTAGGGAGAAAGTTCTAAGAACTTTCACCCAGACACTCGCTACAATAAGCAGAAAGTATTAGTGAGGGAATTTAAAAGATTTTATTGAGGGGCACCTAGGTGGCTCAGATGATTAAGCATTTGATTCTTGGTTTCGGCTCAGGTCATGATTGCAGGGTCCTGGGATCGAGCCCCATGTCATGCTCCTCACTCAGCAGGGAGTCTGCTTGAGGATTTCTCTCCCTTTGCCCCTCCTCCTGCTCATGCTCTCTCTCTCTTTCTCAGTAAATAAATAAATATTTTAAAAAGAAAGATTTTATTAAATGATAATTTAGGAAATAAAGTAAAAATACATTTTCAAGGCAGTTAATCTTCACAAATGCTTACAAAAGGAATCTATTTTTGGTGGTCAATAAACATTTTGAGCTTATGCTTTAAATACACACACACACACACACACACTCACTCACTCACTCACACAATCACCCTCCTCCAAACACATAAAAGGTTATGATCATGGTCAAAAGTAAGATCTGTTCTCCAAGGACCAGAAAAAAGACGAAAATTGCTCAGTGATGAATGGGAACTAAAGCCACATACCTGGTAGGCTCTGAGTCCAGAAAGAAGTAAAGATGCCTGGGAGTCCACTGTAATGGTATCAGGGAACAAATGGACTGCAGCCATGTCAGGAAACTGAGAATTGACTTCACTGAGTGAAGCCAACTGGGAAAGCAAGCAGAGCTTCCTCACCCGTGAGTAAGGAGGTTGAATAAAAAACAGCCACTGACCAGAACTATGACTTGTACTTGGGTGATTCTTCCCTTACTAAATACAAATTATGGAAAATCCACAAAAGCACTTAAATTTTGAAATAATAATAGGATGATTAAAAGCAATGGATATTCGAAAGAGCCAATACCAACTAGACATCCTGGATATGTAAAATATAGTCAGTGAAATAAACATTCTATAAATAGGATAAACTTAAGACTGGATGCAATAAGAGAGAGAATTAGGAAATTAGAAGACATCAGAATGAATTTACCTAAAAAGCATTGCAGAAATATGAGAGGATAAGTTGATAAATTGAGAGGTGTCAACATATGTCTAGAGGGAAAAAAGAGACTGCTAAAGGAGACCATTTGAAGACATAATGCCTGAGATTGTTCAGAATTAAAGAAATAATACCTTCAAGGACAATACAATGAAAGTGAAATAGGATTATTTAAAAGAAATTATAACCTAGACACTTCATGGTAAAATTGCAGAATATCAGGGATAAAGAGAAAAATATTTTAAGATCTACTGAGATACTAAAGACAACTTGTGACAAATGACAGTATAGCCACAGATGTCTTCAGAGTAGCAATAAAGGCCAAAAGAAAATAAAGGAATATATTCAAATTGCTGAGGGAAAATGATTTTCAACTCAGTCTTCTATGTGCAGCTAGGCTAGTATTCAAGAGTGAAGGATTTTTATATTTTTAAACATAAAAATCTAGAAGAGTTTGCTACTCACAGACTGTTATGAAAGAACTTCTAAAGGATATACTTGAGCATGAACCTGGAAGAAGGACGATCTGAAGCTAATAAGAAAAATACAAATGTAAAATATATGGTAAATTTTCACTGTTATGAGAAAAGAATTCATCATTATGAAAGCAAACATTCCAGGCTCTCTTTTTCAGTCATAACACCTTATATGATCTGCTGTGTTAGCCATTATAGTCATGGGTCTGTTCTTAATGTCTTGATTATGTGAAATTTTTCATGACATCATTAGAAACTGAAAAAAAAAGTGATACCAATTAAATATTTGTCATTCGGAATGAAGAATTCCATCAGTTCTACTAGAAAAGACTAGAAAAGACTACAACTCAGGAGTGCTTAATCCCCCATTACTGATGACAGGAGGAAATCTTCATTGTCAAGAGCTTATTTATGCATAAAAACAATGAACAATTTTTAATATAAGTTTGTAAGAACTCTTTTGAATATGAGGCTTTTTCAGGGGTCCCCAAGATTACCCAATGTTCTGTGATTCACTGGAAGGACTCACAAGACTCAGCATGTAGTTCTACCCACAGCTAAAATTTACTACAGTGGCACAGCAAGGAGGTATAGTCAGAGCAGTAAGGAAAAAAGACACCTATGGGATCTGGAGAAATCTATGTGCAGGCCTCCTATGCTTTCTCCCTGTGACAGATCATGTAGAATACATTCTCACCCAAGCAGCAAAAATGCAGTCATGTGTATAGTGTCTCTGCCCAGGGAAGCCCAGTAAAGACTCAGCACCAAACGCTTTTATTGGATTGGTCATAGAGACATCCTCTGTCTAGGAAGTACAAAAATTCTAGATTCCCCAAAGAAAAACAGTTGTTTAGTCCCTGGGTGGGCAAAACATTCTTGCTGCTTAGTGAAGCTCATGTCAGTATAGGGAACTGTTTACCAGCCAAGTTCCCAGATGGTAGCTGAGAGCCAACCTTGCAAGCAGGCCCCTCTGAGGTAGTAGCCTGAAGCCTGCTGTATTAACTCTCTTCTAGAGACCTAGTTCCTTCACTGTAGTTTTCATTGCTTTTCCTATTACTTTCAAAAGCATATACAGTTGACCCTTGAACAACACGGGTTTTATTCAGTTATATGTGAACTGCATGGGTCCACTTATATGTGGATTCTTTTTTCAATAAATATATTGGAAAAATTTTGAGAAATTTGTGGCAATTTGAAAAAAACCTCGCAGACAAACCACATCACCTACAAAAACTGAAAAATAATAAGAAAAATGTATTATTGTAAGTATATA
This sequence comes from Ailuropoda melanoleuca, assembly GCF_002007445.2. Lineage (NCBI taxonomy): Eukaryota > Metazoa > Chordata > Mammalia > Carnivora > Ursidae > Ailuropoda > Ailuropoda melanoleuca. The sequence goes on from NC_048238.1 coordinate 17,870,161, forward strand.
GTACATAATACATATAACATACAAAATATATGTTAATCAGCTGTTCACATTATCGATAAGACTTCCAGTCAACAGTAGGCTATTAGTAGTTAAGCTTTGGGGGAGTCAAAAGTTATAGGGTTGGTGCCCCTAACCCCTCACCTTGTTCAAGGCTCAACTGTAGTTCAATTCATTTTCTTTTATTTTAGAGAATGTCATGTCACACAGAAAAATAATAAAACCTCTCTTAAGATAATTTCATTGTAATATTTGTAATATTTACAAAAGACATCTATGGCTTTGCTTCTTTGAATGTTTGATAAATCTATATTGTGTGCCTAGGAGTTCTTGAGTTTCAACAGTATGTACACTGATTATATTCTGCAATCATAGTCAATATGAAAACACATCTATGGGGAAAGAAAAGATACTCTTATTAAAAAGAAGGCCTGGAGAGCATGAAATATGTTTTTGTGTAGATTTTAAAGTAGACCTCCAGTATCTAAGGAATAGCATGCAAAAGTCATAGGAGGTACCTTATATAACTCAATTCTTTCAAGTTGTCTGTTATACATGTAGCTCCCTAAAAACAAACCACCCCCATCTTTTTCATTTTTAAGAATAATGAACTGTAAGATTATAATGAGTACTTGTGGAAACACAAAAGAAAAAAAAAACAATCAGTAATTTTACAGACAAACAATTTAGGGAAAATAACTATATGTAAATTACCTATATTTGAGCACACTAGCCTGAGTTATTACTTGAGCACTTATTTTGAAATAAAGTGCACTCAAGAAAATCAACACAGCATAACAGGTTTTAACTTTTGTTTTCTCTCCAAAATTGATTATGAATTTCTGAAGCCACGTATCCCGCAAAGTTTTATAAACACGCACACACACACACACACACACACCACATACAGACATGTTTCCACTGCTGTGAGGGTAATTATTTCTGGGTTACACCATATATCAGCAAATTATCTGACCCTTATCTTCAGGACTGGTATCCATCCGTAATACCATATTCATGAGAATTAAGTAAACCATATACAAAACAAGAAAATTGCTATATAAGTAGAATGTTATTTTATGAAGAAAGATACCAAAGAATAAAGTACATCACAGAATACAAATGTATTGTATAAAACCAAGACCAGCGAATTTTATGTAAGCAAAATCCATTTACCCCGTACAGGCATACCTTTGTAAAGAGAAAGAAGATTTTGTTACCTAAAATTCATTTTGAAGGAGTATCTGTGAATTGAAATTACACATGCTATCTCTGTACCCTGTTAGCTAGCTAATCCTGTGAACATTATTAACCTCATTATACCAGTAAACAACGATGTAGTTTAGTAGACTGCCTGACTAGACCCAGTGATTTGTAGTCATTGAAAGCTAGACCAGTCAATACAGTTGTGGGTTTTTCTCTTAAGACGTTAAGCTTTTCTGGTACTTAGCATAGTGCAGACAGATGGGTTTAGCTGAGATGGTTGTTTAGCTAGGCAAGTATGATGGAGAGAGCATGGCTCAACATAATGATTATAATGATATCTCATGAAAACTGAGTGAGAAAAAAGGCATGAAAGTGTGGTAAGGTCGACGAATTGGATGTCTCAATGAAGATTTTCTAAAAATGGCTGGGTTGGAGCTATTGGGCCACATAAAATGTCAGTAATAGAAGCAGTAGTTGCACGTGCTTAAGATAACAAACCTGGTCATGGGGATGGGTAGCCCAGGAGAGGAGAAGTAAAGATCATTGGAGATGAGGGACTGAGGAGCCAAGGTACTAACATCACTTACACAAAGATTACTTGCCAGTCCTAGTAACAGAAGTAGGTGTGACAAGAAAATATTCATTCAAGTGCTGGTAGCTTACGGAAGGGAATGAACTTCAAAGTAACAAGTGAGAGTCGTATTTTCCTGACTACTTCATAAGCTCTTGTGAGAATGAAATGAGATATTGCCTGGGAAAGCACAATAAACCCATTTCAAAAAGGTAAAAAGTAGTACTGTATATATATGGTATATATATAAGCCCTGAGTTTCACCACTGCTTTGTGCCCTGCTTTCTCTGCCTACGAAAGAAAGACAATGATAATATCCTTTCCCACTTCATGGGAGATTAGAAAGCCAAGTGAGATGATATATATGAATTTGTTTTGAGTCTTTGGAAAAACAAAGTGCTTTCTCTGACCTGGGTTCAGAGTCATTGTTCAGCTCTTGAGAGTTCTGTGCAGCATGCCAGCACTGTAGATGGCACTCTGAGTATCAAATAACATTCTTCTCTTCCTTTGATTTCAGACATTTCAGCAGTCCTCACTGCAGCACAAATCAAAGAAGAAAAACAAAGGTAAGAAAAGGAAATGAAACGAAATATGTAGCTACTTAGTTTACACTGTGATAATCACCAGCATACTTCATGCATCCTCTCTTGCCCATTGTGGTTTATAAGATCACAGCCCCCTGGCAAGAGCTGCCAAGGCCAGCTTCTCTTTCAGGTCAATTATGATGAATGGGTAACTTTTACGATAAATGGTCTCGACTGGTTTAGAGACTGAGATTACACACCTCTGATTCCATTGCATGTCACTTAGGTGGGGGGAAAAGAATTAAAGATTTCCATAGTTTTCTATTCTGATACAATGTAAAAATAAGAATTTTTAAGGTTGTTAAGTACCCAGATCTTATCTTTATGAACTACAGATTAATCTTCTACCTTCACACTTGTATAAAATTTAAAGAACATTTTTATCTACTATTGCCTTTAGGTCCTATAGCTGGCAAGAGCAAAAGAAGAATTTCTTGCAAAGATCTTGGCCGGGGTGACTGTGAGGGTTGGCTTTGGAAAAAGAAAGATGCAAAGAGTTATTTTTCACAGAAATGGAAGAAATATTGGTTTGTCCTAAAGGATGCATCCCTATATTGGTATATTAATGAGGAGGTAAGACAAAGCACATTTTGTTTTCTCATCCACTTTCTGTCTTTAACCCAAAGAATCACTGTTCGGGGACTTTTATTTTAAAATCATATAACTACCTTAATGCTATTTCAGGAGAGTTCCACTAGCTATTTTTTAATCTGGCTTCTTAAAATGATTGCACTTGGGGGTTCTGGTAAGATAGTTGTCTCAATTATTCGAATGTGGCAACATATCTGAAACACAACACAGGTAAAATTCTGTGTATCTAATCCAAAATACCAAACTAATTCTAGCAATAGCTTAAGTAGAAGGATTATACATGGAATTTGAAATAGATTTTTAAATGTCTCATTTTTGCTCAAAGTTTTAAATTTTTTTCTGTTTCCTTGGGGGAAAGAAGTTCTTTAATAATTTAAGTAAATTAAGAGCACATGAATTTGTTTTTCTTAAAGAATACGTGAACTGGAAGACTAGTTTGGGAAATCTGCAAGTATTCATTTCATTTGGCCCATTTAAGGGTGGGGGGAAGAGAGTGTATATAGTATATTTAAAGTGTTCTTATGATTTCCTGTTTCATTTGCAGTAAACAGATCTTTATCCAGAGTAGTTATATCATAACCTACCACCTATCACAACAGATATGCAAGAGTATACCTTATTTGTTGATATTTCTTTGACTCCGCAATTATTTTCATTCTTTTGCCATAACCACCTATCGGTTCACCTTATTAAGATTTTTTTTATAATAATTTCTATTGTTAACTTGTTTTCTCAAAAAATGGACATGGTTTAATATAGTGTGCTGGCTAAATAGTCTTACAGGAATACTGTTATGTTAAGATATTCATCAATTTGCATTTGAAGATTAGTTTTTGAATATAATTTAACAACATAATTATTCTTATTATTATAGCATAAAATATCTAGAGGAGTTGTGTTTGTTATGGTTAAGAGAATAGACTTAACCCACCTGAGTTACTATGCATCAGTTTCCTCATCTGCAAAAAGGGGGAGTAATAATAGTACCTAGCTCACTGGGCTATCGTATGGATGAAATGAATCAGTTCGTGTAAAGCCCACATAGAACAATGCCTGGCATACATTCAGTACTCAGTAATACACTATTAGTAATATTTTTTCAAATTAACCTCTTATTTAATTTGTAAAATGTTAAAGTAACATTTTGCTGTTTAATATAAATGCCTATATTATATAGGAAGATTTGGTTATTTTCTGCACTTTTGATATTATTTGTGCCAATCACACAATTACCTAAAAAGTCTTCTCTTTCACTAAATGTATCTTATTTTAGATATAAAAAAAAACTTTACCAGTATTTTCATTTAACATATATCAAATACTTTTTGTTTGCCAACCAAATAGTATCAAAATATAGTCTTCGTTTCTCTTTAAGTTCACTTTTAGATTTGTCTGCTGTATGCTATATTATATTCTATGTTTCAAAGTGTAAGCAATAAAAAAAAAGCTGAGGCCCTTTTTTATTGAACTGTAGCTAAGTTTCAATCAGAGTTGTTACTGTGTTAACCTTGTGAGAAGTGAATGAATAATTCCATAGTATACATTATAAGAATAACTTGGTGTGATTTTTTAGGAGAAATTAAAAATCCCTCATGACATCATCATAGTAAGATCATATCTACCCCAAAAATATTTTAAATAGTTCAAAATTTAGAATTTTTATGTTAAAGATATCAAGGTTGATCTAGCAGACGTCAATTGAAAAAGAGATTTGAAACTATTGTGTTTACCCCAAGATTGGAAGAAAAAAAGTACTCGAATATTGAAAAATACTGAAAAAGTTATAATACTCTCTTTTATAACACAAATTTCAGTCACTGTTAGTAACACCAGGTTTTTATTAAGTTTTACATTTATACATACATACTAAAAGAATTGAGAATCTGTATTTTTTTTCTTTAAGATAGCAGATGGGGGTGTAATCTCACTTGAACTTGATATATAAAGAGCCAGATCAAACTGATAAGAGCTCAGATCAAAGTTTGGGGGAGTAAAAGTCTGAGCTTGGTCATGACCATGAAAGGGACAACAACAATGAAAGGATTTAGCCAAAGGTGGTCTTAGCCTAGTTGGAATAACTTGTATCTGACACAAGATTTTGGGTAATTCTCCTATCTTGTTTTTCCTTGCCAAATTAGAGAGAGGAGGATTTTATGGATTTCATTCAATTGTCCAAGTAAAAAATAACTTTTATATACATATAGCATTCATATCAAGGTAGATATTTGAAATCAAATTAACCTATTTCATTTATAAAATCTTGAATACACAGCATGTTTAATTCAGGTTTGATAAAAGACTTTTTTGGAGGCAGAAAAGGAATTGCATTAGTAAATTTTGATGTATTTTATATCTGAACATTAAAAATTATAGAAAACTATGAATGCTGAATGTGGACTGAAGTTATTTTACATGTTATAAAAGTACGTATACATTCTGGCGAGAAAATTACTTATAAAACATGTTTCACTTTGACAATTTAAAGAATTTTCTATCTTCATTCTAAGAAGGATTTTTCAAAATTTCTGTGTGTATCTTAATTTGCAGTATTCTAAATGTTCAAAGTATATCTTCAACTGAATGGAATGTAGCAAGAGAGGAAGTCTCATCTCTAAAATGTCAAATTTAAGAAATTAAATAAACATATTTATTAGTGTAAATTTTTAAGGCATAGTTATATAGTATTATCAGCTTCAACCCCTTGTGTATAATACCCTAAATAAAAGTGTTGCCTCTTCAGGATGAAAAAGCAGAAGGATTCATCAGTCTGCCTGAATTTAAAATTGATAGAGCCAGTGAATGCCGCAAGAAATAGTAAGTTGATTTTATTTGGGGAGAGGGAGAGAAAGGAAGGGTGTTTTTTTTTTTTTAATTTCTAGCTTTTAAATTACAGGTTGCTTGTCTAATGCTTTCAAATTGAGGTAATAAGAAAGCAGTTTTGTGGGCAGAAAATTGAATTTTTTACTGATTTCTGTCATCATGGCAGAAGTATTATATATGTAAACTCAGATTAGATATTGAGGTAATTCTACCCATAAAAATTATTTGGTTCTAACTTATTTCCCAATTTGAAATAAAGCAAGTGTACTTTGTTTCCTTTTGCAGTGCATTCAAAGCCTGTCATCCTAAAATCAAAAGCTTTTATTTTGCTGCTGAGCATCTCGATGATATGAACAGGTAAAGTGTTACTTAAATTTCAAAGCACTTAGAAAGTCAGTTAGGCTTAGAATTCTAAGCTTTCCACATTAACGTTAAAGAATAATGTCGCTGTGATCGATCAGTTTAAAATAAAATGGACTCAGGCATAACCGCATCTAGTCTTAGCTAATTTCAAAAAACAACATTTTAAAGGTCAAAATGAACTTGTTGACTGTCAAGCTTACCAAAAATGTGTCTGAATCCATATATAGACCCAAAAAAATCTCCTGAAAAAAAAAAGATTTTTTTAAAAGTCCATTTCAAGAATGTGTCTTCAAATTTATTTCCAGGTGGGGGGAAAAGATAATCACCAAAAAACCCTGACTTTTCCAAGTGCTGAGTATTTATGGCACAACTTCCATCTCAATAATTCTGTCCTAAGCAAAGTTAGTATTTCTTTTGTCATCTTTCTTCTATCACTGGACGATATTATACCTCCAAGTGATTAGATGGCTACATGGTTATATGGGGCTGTTGGGGGCGAAGGGAGAAATATATATATTTTTTTACATATACATACAATATTTTATGCATATATATGTATTTCCATCATCTACAACATTCCGCTCCAGGTTTCCACTTTAGCTTTTATGAATTTGATCCTTTCTTCCTTTTCCTTCCTTTCCCCTCTCTCGTTTCTAGATTTATAGAAATTGGAATTAAGATTCAGATTTTTCCTTTTTCACAGGTCTTCCACAGGCAATGCATATGACATATATAACTTGCCAACAGTTAGGGAGAGGCAGCATAGCATAGTGATTAAGAGCATAGACTTTGGAACCAGACTGTCCAAATCCCAGCTCTCGCACTTACTAGCTGTATGACCTTGGCTGTAGAACTGGACCTCTTTATGCCAGGTATTGATCCCTTTAAAAAATGGACGTAATAACTATCTCCACCCAAGGGATTATTGTGAGGAGCAAATGAGCACACATAAAGGGCTTAGAACAATCCCTGTTCAATTGTAGTGCTATTTAAGTATTTGCTGGCAATATATATTCCTTTTATACAGTTTGGGCTCTTAACCCATTTACCTTTCTTTGTGTGTCTCCAAAAACTTAGTACCCAGATATTTTTTAAAAGATTAATTTATTTGAGAGAGAGAGAGAGCAAGAGCACAGGGCAGGGAGGCACAGAGAAAAGGGAAAGGGAACGTCTTAGGCAGTCTCCACACTCAGTGGGGAGCCCCACGTGGGGCTCCATTTCACCACCCTGAGATCATGACCTGAACTGAAACCAAGAGTTGGACACTTAACCGACTGAGCCACCCAGGTGCCCCAGTATTCAGATATTTTTAAGCAGAAAATTGTGCAACACTTCAATGTGCTTTTATAAATAATCTTGGTTTTTTGACTCTTGGGAGTAAAGGCGTGGTTTTCCAAAGCAAGGATATGAACACAGGGAAATGGCAAACAAGTGTTGAGAACACTTGATAAAATATTTTATTATTAATAAGGGAACTGAGTCTTTCTTGTACTTCCCATAATCTTCTTTTGATTTATGTTACCATTCTTGAAATTTCACACTAGGCAATTAGAATTTGGAGAGCCTTTTCTCCTTAATTTGTTCTCAAAATGAAAATGTTTATTCACATGTTCATGAGGTGGGGGGGAGGTTGTAATGCTCTATTTTGTGTTTTAATAATTTTATAATTCTACTCTTCAAGTTACGCACTACCTATTTTATCACATGTTGAGCTCATTGTCCTTGGGATGAGTATGAAGGGTTTACATCATGACCAAACAGAATTAGTGGTAAAAATGAGCATTATCCCATCTTATAAGATAGATATACTAGAACACAATCACGTCTGTCTAAGAATTAACATAACTTAATTATTCATGAAACATGTTAGTCAGGGTCTTTTTAGGCATAGAAAATGCCTTTTTATGAACTATAAAACCGTTCCTGGTCTCCACTCCCTTCCTTGTATTAGCAATAACTTCAGAAGTGTGTCATGTCACTATTCTTCCCTAATACCCCTATGGATGTATCTGGTTCAGGATCTCATAGAAGAAGCTAAACCAAACCCAGGTGTTTCGTTTTGTTTTTTCTAAGCAATGAGTCAAAGGAAAAAAAAATGTATCTGATCAAATATGTCATCTCCTCATTATACATTTAAGAGTGCTGTTTTATGTGAGCCTTGCTATGGTACGCTATAACCTTCAGAATTACATTGTCCTGAAATACTGAATCTTTTTAAAAATTTAAGCGTAATGGACTTTTATTGTTTTTTCTTTTTTGATAATCATATTCCCAAGTCTACTTTGAATAGGCAAATTTTTAGAAATTACTTGTGAATAGGAAGGAAAGTCAGTGCTGGAAAGAAACAGAGGATTAGTGGTAGGAGAGATGCCCCCCAGCAATTTTGTTCAGTAGCCTGATTTACAAAGCAGCAAGATAATGTGGGCATTGGTTCATTCTATATATAATCTTTTAAAGGAATGTACCTAAGTCTTAAAGAGATTTTATATTTATAATATTATAATTATGCTAATTATAATATAAATATAAGCTTATCTGGTTATTTCTTAATTTCTAAAGCAGTAGCTTATGTATTTTAAAAATACAGTGTGAGTTTTGACAGGCAGGACCTTGTAATTGAAATGAAAAAGTACTTAAATTTAATTTTCTTGTATAAAATCTCTGCGTGTGTGTATACACAGAAACACACACTCATACATATACTCAAATTTACATATATCTATATATGTACATATACATGTACCCAAATGTATGTATATATACATATTTACATATATATATATGTATATATATATATATATATATACACGTGGAATATTAAAATCTCACCTATTTTCTGAGCAGCTGTAAGTTTGTGAGGTAATTTGCAAAAACACTTTTGAGGCCTCCACCACCATCCATCTGTTTCCTCCTCAAAAAAGAAATTGCCAGTCTTTGTGAAATCTGTGGGAAGAAAACAAAATATCATGTTTCTCAAGTATTCTGAGACTTATTTACTGAATTCATTTGGTCTATATATTCCTTATAGTGTCAGCACATAGGTCCTTTCAATTGTGAGGATTCACCCATTTCTATTTGGTAATTACTTTTTGTACATTGCTCCCATAGTTCTTACTCATTTTTTTCCCTCTTAATACATTATTCTCTGTTAGTTATTGACAACTTCATGGGATTGTTCACTTTAGTCTCAATATCCCCTTACCTATATTGTCTTGTTTTAAAACCTTAGTGTTATAGTAAGGCGCTGAATGTAGACCTAATATTAAAGCACTTCCCCATCACTAAATTCAGTGCTCGTATCCCTAACCGGCTTTTCTTAAAATAGCTCCCCCCCATTCCTAGCACTTCTGACTTTTCTAATTTTTTACCTAGCTATTTTTGTGTAAACGGCACTGATACTAACTTGACATGTGTTCCACTAAGGTGGAGGCTTTGTGAAGGCACATACTTTGTTTTGTTTCTCTCTGCGTCCTTGGTGCTTGGAACAGGACCTAGCAGACATAAGTTCTCGTTAAATATTTCTTGACTCCATTAATGCATATATATCTGCTGTTTATAATGGCTGATAAATACCAAATTATACTGCAACAACTATATAGGTAAGGCTCTTGGGGCTGCGGCCTTAAGGACAAGTTTATCCAAGGCAGCACCAACAACTGTACATACTGGCCTGAGTCAGCCACACACTTTCTGAAGAGTTTTTATCATGAACAGAATTTTTCTTCCTAAAAGTAGTCAAAATTTTTCAATTGTTTTGTGACATTTAGCAATTCTGGAACTCAGTGAAGACAGGAATTATGTCTTATTCATTTTTGTGCCCCTAAAACATAGTTCATTGTTCAGCATATAGCAGGCACTGAGTAAATTTGTTGAACTGAAAAATCAAGGCAGCCTCTTTTTAGTTCTCTGATTCATCTCATAAAGACTTCATTGTTCTTTAAACTTCTGACAAAATGAAACTTCAGTGATGTTTTTTAAAATAGTCAGTATGAGGTACTGGATTAAAATCTCATAATACATGTTCCTCTAGTGCTCTTACCATCATTTTCACCCAAAAAGCACTAAGCAAGTCTTTCTCAAGAGTGCTAAAAGTTGTCTTGTAGTACAAATTCAACCCCTTTCTCACTACAAATGCCATATAGACTAAATTTCAATTTTGACCCTTTACTAGTGATTAGAGTCATTTTTTAAAGGTTATTCATCATGAAGTTGACTTCTTATCATTTGTAATTTTCTGGAGTGTGTGAGTGTACGCTATGCTACTGGATTTATTTGATCAGTCGTTATTTTATTCCCTTTCTGTTCCAGTCTCTTCTTCACTTCCCAAAAATACTTGGATGTAATTATCAAAATAATGTTGAGCTTTAGGTGACTTATTCTTAAAATTAAGGCTTAATTTTCCACAGTTGTGATTTTGTCAAAGAGAAACACAACTTTCCTCCATTTTCAAGATATTCTAACAGTCTGCTGCACAGTGAATACCACTGGGCATAAAAGCTGAAATACATGACTCACTTCAAAGCACATCGTCTTCCATCTGACACAGGAGATAAACTCTTGGGAGAAAAAGTTCTCAAACACAATTTTTTCTTAAAAATGCATCTTGATCAGATTATTCCACAGTTTAATGACATTAACTATACTATTGCTTCCAAACTTAAGGTAGTTTGGAAGGGGGGGTTCTTCCTTAATTTCTGATTTGGGAAAGTATATGGATCATAGCTCAGAATGGACCAATGGTGAATTGTCAGGTTAATTTAAAGATTTTTTGATTCAATAATCTGATGCAGTGAGAACAGCTAGAATAAGGAACACAGGGAGAGACCTGGTGGGACAAAAGATGGAGATTGAAACAGTGCAGGCCCCTGCACTGGCAATAGCAGCACTCCTGAGAGAGGAAAGATTTATTTTTAAGTTACTATTGTTTGTGGAGATAAATTTTCAGGATCTGAAGAGAGGTTAAAATTATGTTTGTTCATTTTGTCTTTAGAAAACCTAATACTCTTGTATTTAGAGACAAATTTCCAAAGTACTCCTGACATGGGTTTCCCCATAGATCATTAAACTTAAATGACCTTCATCAAAACTAATATTTCATAGTAAAATTTATTTTGACAGGCAAGGTCCATAACTTTCTCCCTCATCAGTATATATTGTATGATATTATGAGCATTTGTTCTGAAGACACAACCAGCAGCGATATTTGGAGTGCTTCTAAATTTGGAGCAACAGAACTAATAGGGTTCTGATCATCTTAAAACCCTCTATATTACAGATATTAACAGGTTTGCCTAAGACTTTTCTATCAAAATAGCATCTTTAGTGTGGGAATAATTTGTACTACAGCAAATTAGCTCATTGAAGACTCCATGTGTCAAGAGTAGCCAAGAACACATCTTTTATGTAGAATTATCTCATATATTCTTAAACATCTTAAAATAAATGTTTTTATTAAGTCTTGTAACTTTGGGGCACTGGGGTGGCTCAGTCAGTTAAGCGTCTGACTTTTGATATCAGCTCAGTTCATGATCCCAGGGTCATGAGATGGAGCCCCTCGTCGGGCTCCATGCTGGACTTGGAGTCTGCTTAAGATTCTCTCTCCCTTGGGGCGCCTGGGTGGTGCAGTCGTTAAGCGTCTGCCTTCGGCTCAGGGCATGATCCTGGCGTTATGGGATCGAGCCCCACATCGGGCTCCTCCAGTGGGAGCCTGCTTCTTCCTCTCCCGCTCCCCCTGCATGTGTTCCCTCTCTCACTGGCTGTCTCTCTCTCTCTGTCGAATAAATAAATAAAATCTTTAAAAAAAAATTCTCTCTCCCTCTCCCTTTGCCCCCCCCATTCTCTCTCTAAAAATAATAATAATAATGTTTTTTATTTTAATTCCTGTATAGTTAATATACCATCTTATTAGTTTCAGGTATACAATGTATTGATTCAGCAATTCTTTACATTACTCAGTGCTCATTATGATAAGTGCACTCCTTAATCCCCATCACCTATTTCACCCAGCACGCCCCCCCCACCTCCACTCTGGTAACCATCAGATTATTCTCTAGAGTTAAGAGTCTGTTCCTTGATTTGTCTCTCTCTTTTTTCCCCTTCATTCATTTGTTTTGTTTCTTAAATTCTACATATGACTGAAATGATATGGTATTTGTCTTTCTCTGACTGACTCATTTCACTTAACGTAATACACTCCAGCTCTATCCATGTCGTTGCAAACAGCAAGATTTCATTCTTTTTTATGACTGAATAATATTCCATTGTATATATATACCACATCTTCTTTATTCTTAAATATTTTTAAGAAGCAAAATATAAGAAATTAAGTTGCAATGTTACTGATTTTAATATTTGTTTTTTCAGGTGGCTTAATAGAATCAATATGCTGACTGCAGGATATGCAGAAAGAGAGAGGATTAAGCAAGAACAAGGTAAAGGAATATTTTTTTTTACAGTCGTGGGGTTTTTGTTTTGTTTTGCTGTTATCCTATACAGTGATTCACTACTATCATTTGAATGAACATGCGTACATCAGGCTGTGGTAATTTCTCTTCTGGGCACTTTGAATCCAAACCATAGCATCTTATAGGTAAGGTTTGGTAAACTAAACAGATGGGGAATAAAGGCTGACATTTTTGGAGCACCTAGTATGTATTTTGTTGCTGTCTCTCTCAGTGTACTTCTAATGGAGGAAAAAAAATCTTAGAAAGTCTATAATTCGTCCTAAATACTGACCAAAGTTCAGGTCCTTGTTAGTGTGTTGTTTTCTTCTCGTTAGCAGTTTCATAGACATTTAAGTGGACTTTTATGCAAAGAGCTCAGATGGATGACCCCTTCTTCCATAAATTATCTCAATTGGTTATGATCTTCAGTTCTGTTCATCTGTTACTCTATGATCTTGCCTCGGTATTGACCTCAGATTTACAAAAGACTATGTCATTATGCAGAATTAAAATTTTACTGAAAGCTGTGGTCACCATTCCGAAGTTGCTTTACATTTCCAAAAAGTGTTTATTGTACATCCCTTGTAAGCATCAACAGGTTTTGGAAATCTTTTGAGACTTCCTCAAATCAGAGAAATTCCACAGATTGACATATATACAAACATATTTCTAGTTGTGTCTCCAGTGGGCATAGCCTATTTGTTTACGTGGAGATTCTAAAAACCTCTGTTTCCTCTCCGAGCAAAACCTCAGCCAAAACTTTTCTAAACATCTAAAAGTTAAAGGTTAGAAAGATCTAAGGAAGATAACTAGATCCCAAAACCAATCTGTCAGCAAATGTTTAGGGCAGGGGTTGGCGAGATTTCTGTGTAGAGCCAAGTAGTTAATATTTTAGGCTTTGCAAGCCCATAAGATTTCTGTCTAAACTAGTCAAAGTCAGCCATTCCAGTACGAAAGCAACTGTACACACAGGAAGGATGTGGCTGGCCTCTAATAAAGCTTTATTTATGGACACTGAATTTAATTTCATATCATTTTTTACATTTCAAAATATATTCTTCCTTTGATTTCTTAACCATTTAAAAATGTAAACACCATTCTTGATCCACAGGTCATATAAAAACAGGCAGAGCTCATTTGGCCTGCAGGCCTTAGTTTACCAACCCCTGGTTTAGAGCCTTTGAGTGAGGGAATGAGGATGGGTAGAACACCGAAGGGTGAGGAGTTAGGGCAGGAAGATTTCAAAGAAATAGCAAAACATTGTTCCTGCCTATAGGAATATATCATCTTGCTGAGGATCTCAAAGATACACTGTTGAAATTGCTTAAGAAAAATTAGAGAACAACAAAACCAAAAAAAGAAAAACTGAGGAACAACATAAAGTAAATTACTCCTAATGGTTGTACAACATGCAGCTGACTTTAAAAATTTGCTAAGTGGATGCAAAATTAAAAAAAAAAAACCTGCGAAGGAGGCAGGATTAATGAGGAAATAACATGCTAGAGGAAGTGGTTGTGAGCCTGATGTAAAGTCAGCAGCAGAGGAGAAGGGAAGATATTTTATTCAATATGAAGCTTTTCTGTGTAATGCCTTCAACTAGCACTCTGATTAAATTAAGGTGAAATAGGCACCCATCCTGCCTGAAATTGCATTGAATTCTAGTAGAAAGGACACTCTTAATGTAATACAGAAAATGAAATGTAAGAAAGTACAAATCAAATTCTATGGAAATTTGGCTGGAGAGATTGCTTCCAGGCGGAGAATGGGAAAAGGCTTTATGTCGACTCCATTATTTGAACTCTTTCTCCCAGGATGAGGAGTAGAGTTAAGGAAGTAACAAAATAAAGCATTCCTGAGAGTGGAAGCAGCATAGATACTTCCACAAATAACATGGAAGCAATCTCCATTAAGTCAGTGTGCACAGGCATATCCCAGCCAGGACTAGGAAGTCTCAGGCCAGTTATTAAGCCACATTTCTTCATTGTTAAAAGTTTGTTTAAGGAATAAAACTTTCATACTTCAACTTAATTTATGGGCCTAAAATTGTGTTAAGAGTACTAAAAAAAAAGATATATCAGCCTTCCTTTTCACATTGTTTTAAAGTCATAAAACAGTTCTTTATAGGTGCATACAGATTTGTTTCTGATTTTTTTTAAGATGCAAGAATTAAAAGTGAGCAATGTACTGACAGGAAAATGAATCTTTGAAAAAATGTAATTTACATGAATAAGGAATCTTGGATTTTCAGGCTCAACTCTTGTATTTTATCACTTTGAGCTTAGCATGGTCTTGATTTTAGTGAGTTTTCTTTGTACTTGCTATTATATAGTTGAATTTCATTGTGGATTAAAGAACTGGTAAGTTATATTGCACATGCAGGTTCCAATAAGTATTCAGTCCATGGATTCATGCTGCCCTGGTCATGTGAGTATATATTTTAGTGCCTTCTGGAGTGGTAGGCATTTATTGATAGAAACTAATAGTTAATAATTCACCTCTCTCTTGCTAGCACAACGCAACCAGAATCTCTGAAATAATTTGGATTTCCACAGAGTGTATATTCCTCAGGCACTCCGACATAGGTCAGAAATATACGACAGTTCTAACCTTCTGCATAATTAGGTCTCATGGTATATCCTATATAGAAAACAACTGGACACATGTGTCTACTCCACACTTTTGTACAGTTCTTTGACATCTCCTGAGTACCATTCTCAGCACTAACGTTAAACTTCATACAAAATATAGATCTTTGAGGGTTGGGAATCTTTCACAAACATGCAAAGGAGTAACTGCCAAGCACTTTTTATTTAAGTATCCAGTGCAGCTTGGAAGTGACTCTTGCATTGATTTAAATAAAAGTTTGGTGAATTGCTATCTGTAGCTATGGGAGTGTAAAGGATGTGGGCTTCTCTTTCATTATTTGTTGTTGTACTTAGAGAAAACAGGATTACACTGAATTATGCCAAGATCACAGTTTGGCTAATTGTCTGCTAATCATTTTTCTATATTTTTCCACCTTCAAGTCAGACATTCACGACACATTATTTTCTGTCATACATAAGGTCTTTCTAAAGCTTTAATTAGATAAAAATAAACGAAATATATTGTATTTTTTGGTAGTTTTAGATGAAAAAGTCATTCTTTTTTCAAATTATCCTTTTATATCAACATGAAAAGTAAAGTGAAAATGTTCCTCTTCTATTGACAGCACTGTTTATTCATGATTAGTTCCTTATAAAATTGAATATCACTGCAAGAAACATTAACAGTTCCATTTATTTTGTACTAAATAAAAAGCTAAGAAAAATAAATTAATCTGCTCTTAGAATGCAAACCAAACTGGTTTCAGCCACTGAGCAAACGGTGTGCCTGTGATTTCCCACACAAACCCCAAGTAAACCATGATTGAATTTTCTGCGTATGTTCCTCTCCGGAACACATCTGTCACTTGTAGTGATAGCTATGGAGAATTGGATAAAATGGCAATCATCTCCTTATCAACATGCTAATAAGGATCACTTGAGGTACTAATTCCTTGAGACCCCCAAGGTATCAGTGCAAAGGTCAAGGAGAAACTCAACACAGGTGCCACAGTTTCATGAAACAGTAGAAAGGGTAAAAACAGAGTGATATTGGTAAACCACTGCTTGGGAGGGGGGGTGCCGAGTCCCTTCACCTCCAGCAATGACTTCCCTGTAGTATTTCAAGCTCCCACAAAACTATCTAACCCAGATCCCAGAGCTTCAGAATTCACTTATCATTGCTGAAAGAAAACAAACAAACAAAAAAAAACCCCTAATGTCCAAGAAGATAAACATAAGGCATCTATCTCCTGTGTGATCTGGGTCAGACTATCCGAGCATGCTACCTGCAAATCCACCCAAGAAGATCAGGGGTCCTAATATTTATTGAGTGCTATCAAGGTGTGAAGCACTTGAATATATATTACCTCATTTAGTACCATCCACACACATACACACAACTCTGAAAGGCGATTATCATCAGCCTCGTTTTACAGATGTCAAAACAGACTCAGGTTTAGTAACCATCACAAGAGCACAGAGATGCTAAGTGGTACAGCCAAGAACTGAACCTACATCTACCCAACTATATAGTTCATGCTTTCCCCACCATTGTTTGTTGGGTACATCTCTGGGCAACTGGATCAATTCATATTTGAGGGGAAACTTATTATACTGGCTGTCACCAGCATGGTCCATTGTAAATACCAGACACAAATTTAGATTAACTAGTTTCTGCTTATCTTTTCGTCAAAGGGAATAATTAAAGTAGGAATAGCATTTTCAAAGTTTTTGTATTTTGAGGCCTGAATATAATAATCTCTGTTGCTAAAGAATTGCTGTTCACGATAGCCAGAGTCATAGAGCAGCAGGAGGAGGGGGGCTTAAAGCATCATGAATAGGGGCACCTGGGTGGCTCAATCGCTTTAGTGTCTGCCCGCTCAGGTCATGATCCCAGGGTCCTGGGATTGAATCCTGCATCCGCCCCCTGCTGAGCAGGAAGCCTGCTCCTCCCTCTGCCTCCCACTCCCCCTGCATGTGTGCATTCACTCTCTTTCTCTCTCTCTCTACCAAATAAATAAAAATCTTTAAAATTGTTTTGAAAATCATCTTGAATATATGTCAAATTAAATTTTCCCACTATGTCATACAAAAAGAGTCCCTTCAAGGTTTAGGGCAAGGGGATTTCTTAGTTCAAATCCCAGCTCTACTACTTTCTATTCAGCATATATAGTAAGTACTCAGTAAATGTTAGCTATGCTTATTAATAACACCACAAGGAAAATGTATATAAATATTACAGTATAGGAATTCCTGGGTGGAGAGGGGTTCCTGTAAAAAGATGTGCCATGATTTTTCACCTAAATCTGCATATCATTTAGGCCTTATGATGGTTCTTTTGTGATTTGGATTTTCATAAGAATAAGGAACATATGTTTTAATATTTTTTCTCTTCTTTTATCATCTGAGATTCATATGGGTAATACTTGTAGGTTTTTCCTTGTAAATCTTGTAAAGAATTAACCTAGAATTAAGGGTGGTTAAGATATTAGTGGAACAGGTTCTGATTATTGGCCTTTGTGCTGTATTTCACTTACTCAACTGATTTCTCTCTCAGAGTTTTTTTCCTTCCCTCTTGCCTGAGGTCTGCCAAATCTAGCGGCTTACATTTTCTACCCTTTTAAGTAGTTCTGGAAGTTTGGAACTTGTGGCCCACATCAGCAAATTTGCCCTTTTGCATTTGGCAAGAATCAGGATTTGCCATGTGTTTCCAAGTAGACGTGGG
The DNA here is from genome assembly GCF_002007445.2 of Ailuropoda melanoleuca. Lineage (NCBI taxonomy): Eukaryota > Metazoa > Chordata > Mammalia > Carnivora > Ursidae > Ailuropoda > Ailuropoda melanoleuca. Next base: position 17,888,046 of record NC_048238.1, read on the forward strand.
AGTATGGTGGTATAGGGATTCATGTCAGCATGACTCTGGAAACAGCGATTGTTAGATAACCAATGAATTGAAGCCAGAAAAGAGAATTGAGAACATTTTTTTTGGAGCTGTTTATATCTGTAGAGATCTACAGCAGTATATATATATTGCTTTTCTTTGAGTGTTCATCTTTAGGGTAAAATGGTACACCTTTCAGAGGCATCATGTGATATCATTCATTAATTAAAGGTTCAGGATAAATTGGCCTGGAATCTAAAGCACCCTAAACCCAATTTGGCTTATGCAGTGTCTGTTTCTTAACTCCTTAAAATCGTAGCTATGTATATATAATTGCTTGCTTTAAAGGTTGAAATTAGGTGATTGTGCTCTTCCTTCTTCCTCAAAACCCAGCCGAAAATAAAAGCTGGTGGGCCTGGAGTAGGAGGTGCTGGGGAACGGGGTGTAGGAGTGGAATTTAAATTTCCTTGTGTTAGCTGGTAGTGTATGTTCCTGGAAATATGGCTAGAAACATTTAATAGAATGTTATTGTATCTATGTGTGTGAATTTACAGATTACTGGAGTGAGAGTGACAAGGAAGAAGCAGATACTCCATCAACACCCAAACAGGACAGCCCTCCACCCCCCTACGATACATATCCGCGGCCTCCCTCTGTAAGTTGTCAACAGGCATGTTACCATAATTTGGCATCAGATTCTTTGACCTGGAATACCCCTTCGTTCATTAAAAACAATTATGTAGTGAATTGCATGTCAGACCTCAGGATTCCTAAGAGGAAGGAAGATAGGGAATCTAATAGCTATAAGGGGGAAAAATTTAAGTATGCAAAGATTGTTTAATGAGGAGAAATAGTCACCACAGTTTCCAGGCATAATAAATATCTGCCCAGGTCTATTTTTAAAAAGCCTATTGTATCAGAGTAGCCTTCACAGAAATGTCATCAACAAAAAAAATTTTCTTAGAAAAAGATATATAAATGGACCTTATATATTCCTACACTAATAAAGTTCATTCCTGTGTCCTTAAGAAACAATTCATAAAAATTAATATTATATCTATATTGAACACATGTTTTAACATATAGCTTTTTAGACAGTCACGGGGTCTGGCTTAGTGTATGTGTTTATATGGTACTCCAGACTTCTTAAACCTGTATAAATTATTCTGTGTATAGACTATACTTTAATCGTTTAATGGGCTAAACAACTGTCCTGGTTTTCTTGGGGGTATCCCACTTTATGCCCATTTCCCATCAGAATTATTAAGAGCATCTCAGTAGTGTCCCAGTTTTGACAATATATTGCATGGTTATGGCATCATAAGAGTCAATTCTGCCTATCTTGGGACTGAGTCTTCCACATAGGAAATGGAAGCTTTATTTAAGTGAGAACAGCAGCCAACCTAATTACACCTCCATATTACTCTAGAGGATTTTAAATAAGAAAAGCACTACACAAGATGTTGATATAATTTGAGGCCACTTCTCAATTTTGGCTGTGCATAAGAATCACCTCTGGAACATTTTAGAAATGCAGATGCAGACATTAAATCAGAATATCTGGGACTACAAACAGCTCACTGGACTAGACTATGGACTTTTGCAAACAGGGACCCTGTTAAATTGATCTACACATACCCAAGGCCTAGCCCAGCACTGGCACTTATTAAGTGCTTAATAAATATTTCTGAAATAAACAAATGGGCACTTTTGGTCAATAACTAAAAGGGAAGCCACATTTTTAATAACAACGTTTGATGACAATGTCTGTTACCTAAGAATTGTTCCTATATGTAGCCACATTTTTAATAACAACGTTTGATGACAATGTCTGTTACCTAAGAATTGTTCCTATATGTATGCACATTTCTTTAATAAATACAGCAATTTAGTGAGTGCAACAGAATTCAAGGATGAGGGATAGAAATGAAATCATGAAGTCAGTGGCAAGATATAGTTTATTTCATGTTTTCTCTCTTTCCCTAAAACATCAGGGCCTGAATAATTCCTTTAAAATATTTCTAACAGAAGAAGAAAGGGAAGAAAGCTGCAGCTTCAGAGAACAGCTCTTTAATCATAGCAGCTTGGGGATTTTAAGAAGGAAACTGTGTATATGTTATTAACATGTGGGAAGATAAACTGCCCCCAGAAGATGCCACTTAACTTCTCCTCCTCTAGCCAGAGGGGCAGTATGCGCTTTCGCCTCAGCTGGGCTTGTCCTGACCACAGCCACAGCCCCATTTGCCAGATCACATTTGATAAATCTGGCTCCTGCCAGAAAGGAGCCCGGGCAGATCTGTTAGCCACAGGAGCTAGCATAAGCCTTTTTCCCAGCAGGGGCGCCTGCAAGTCCTTTAAGGCTCTCACTTGATGCCAGTCCTTTTTCTTTGTTGTGCTTTTTGCTATGTTATATATTCCCCAACTTGAAATTCTGGGAATAAAAGTATCCCATTGTCTTTTGTGTTTATGTACCCTGAGGTGCCCATGCTCAAGGCAAATGCTAATCCACATCAGGGTATAATCTCATCCTGTCTATATTTTTCACTCTCTACAAAGCACCACAAATTGACCAGACCCTAAGAAAGCTTTTCCTTGGGGCCCATAGGAGCAGACACTCAGTTGTGAGGAAGAGGAGGAGTTCTGTCTGATTATAGGCATCTTGTTTTAACATCCAAAGCCTCTTTCCTTGCCCTCACCCACAAACTCCATAAAATCCAGAAATATTAATTTGACAACAATTGTTCATGGTTTCAAATGCATCGAGATTTTTAAAACTTCAGATTTTTGTTGTTGTTGCTGAATATTTCTTATGTAAGCACTCAGATTTTCTTAGGCTTCATTGTAAAATTTTGCATGTTAATATGTTAGATTTTTCATGAGCGTCTGGTAGAGCTGCATTTAAACACTCCACATCTCAGTCCCTTGAAAGATCAGCCAGAGCCTAACTTTGAGATGTCTGTGAACTTGACTAGTAGTCATTAACTTGACTGGTAAATGTTAGCTGGTGGAAATCTAATGTGTGCTTTGCTGACAGATGTGGCCCATTATTTCTGTGGAGACTGATCAGAGGCTCTTTTCCACAGATGAGCTGTGCCAGTCCTTATGTGGAAGCCAAACACAGCCGGCTCTCTTCCACAGAGACCTCTCAGTCACAGTCCTCCCATGAGGAGTTTCGCCAGGAAGTGACCGGGAGCAGTGCAGTGTCCCCCATTCGCAAGACAGCCAGTCAGCGCCGCTCCTGGCAGGATTTAATCGAGACACCCCTGACAAGCTCTGGATTACACTATCTTCAGACTCTGCCCCTGGAGGATTCTGTCTTCTCTGACTCCGCGGCCATCTCGCCAGAGCACAGGCGGCAGTCCACTCTTCCAACTCAGAAGTGCCACCTACAGGATCACTATGGGCCGTACCCCTTGGCCGAGAGCGAGAGGATGCAAGTGTTAAATGGAAATGGGGGCAAGCCTCGAAGTTTTACTCTGCCTCGAGATAGCGGGTTCAACCACTGCTGTCTGAACGCGCCGGTTAGTGCCTGTGACCCGCAGGATGACGTGCAGCCCACAGAGGTGGAGGAAGAGGAGGAGGAGGAGGAGGAGGAGGAGGAAGGGGAGGCAGCAGGGGAAAACATAGGAGACAAAAGTAAGTATGTTGGAGATGCTTAGCCTGTGTACACAGAGTCCTAACCTTTTCAAACTTCTTATTTTAAGAAAATAGAATTTTGTTTCCCTTTTTTCTTAAAATAATGGTCTTGCAGCACAGAAAGTTAGGTATCCCTTGGTGTTTTACTTTCAGAACTTGAGTAACATGGGGGACAAAAGATGGATAACGAAACCTATATCCCAGAACACCCAAAGCTTAGAGAAAATGGTTTTCCCCAGTTACCCATTTGCCTTTTAAGGTTAATGATAGTCATTTCTTTTCCTTCCTCCTCTTATCCACTTTCTTCTCTCTTGCATGCATCATCCCTTTGGTCCACAGTCATTGCCTCCTGAGTTTGGGTTAAGAAACTAAATGCTTTAAGCAGAGCATTAGCAGAACCTTGGTTGAATATGTAAGTGAACACACACACACACACACACACACACATTCATATACATGTACAACTTCCCTTTCCATCATTAAAAGATTTAAAGGAAAAATTCAGAGTTTTTCCAAGAAGAAATTTAAAATAGCACTTCTATCTACTCCAAATAGTTGAAGTAACCAGTTTTCCAAAAGCATTTATTTACTTTCTTGGTATGTATGTTGACTGTAAAACTCAATTTATGTGAATCAACTCTTAAGAAAGACAAAGTCAATTAAGTAATCCTCTGCTTGTTGGCATTAAGAATATGTTTACTAATTATCAAGTTCTTTATCCAACATGACTTACCAAGCATCTGCTTATAATCAATGTTCTACACCAGTCCAGAAACCCAGCCTATTTTAAGAGAAATGCTAGAACTCAGTTATTTTACTTAAAAAGAAAATCTAGGTTTGGCTAGATTCCCCCCAGGAAAATAGTGTTCAAGTAGTAGTATAAAACTGTTTGCGTGTCTGTATTCAAAACGAGGTTTGGGCCAGTTAGTGCAGATGTCCCAAGCCAGTGTTGATGAAACCACAGTTGCTGGTTTGGTCCCACTAAGGCATTAGATTTCTCTTTTTAAAGGATACAAGCAGACTCTACCCATCAGCCCATTTTGTGAGTATACAAGACTTTGACTATGGGATATATTACTGTAAGCTCTTCATCATAACTGGAAAAACCACTCAGAGCTTACAAAGGACCAGCAGGTCAGGAGCCTCATACCCGTGTTAAGCTTGGCTTATTTAAAATGAGGGCCACTTTGGAGATGATTAACAAGAAAACACAGTAGACTTCCTTTTATGGTACAGATCTTCATTGCATTATTTAATGGGAATTAAATTATATCTTCTACCATCAAAATATGAGTCACTTGTAATAAAATTCATATGTTAAAGCAGTTTCCATGTGAAATGTATTTTAGCCATAATCTCCATGAATAGCATTACCAAAGTTATACTATTGGTGCAGGAAAAGGGAATTACCATCTATTACCTGTGAAGGCCTCCCAGCATTCACATTTATCAGAGATTATGGAAGAGTCTGGTGGAAGAAATATCTAGGAGCCATGTTAGGCCTCTGTAGGACTTCTGGCAAGCATAATAATACATTTTTACTGTTATGATGTTTTACCAAAATTAGTACATTGTTTTCTAAAATTTAAAGATGAGTTAGAAACTTCGTTTCAACTGTCACCCAGGTGCTGCACAACTGCTATAACTACGTGAGGTTTGTTCAGTATTGTACAAACATATCGGGGAAAATACTTTATCTTTGCCATTTTAAAATAAATTGTGTTGACATTTGCACAGCCCTAGAGAATTCTGGGACTAGAGAATTCTGTTCAGAAAACATCTCCTCATGGCCGCAGGTAGAAGTCATTGATGCTATCTTTTTCGCTTAAGCCAGTTACTTCCCAGTTCCTCCTGGCCATGTATGAGGGAATACTGGAAAGGAGAAAGCGCATCCTCGGGCCTGAAAGGAAAACCCGAGCCCACAGAGCATCTGTAGTTAGATAGCTTTCAAGTTTGTTCTTCCAGTGTCTCTTTTTTGCTGTTTTGTTGATTGGATATATTTTTACCATATAGATGCACTCCTAAGTTGGTGGGTTTTTCCTTCAGGTTCCCAAACGAGTTGAGCGGGCAGTTATTCGGTATTTTCCATCTCTTTCAGGAGCTCTTTTTTTTTGTGGAACAATTGGGATAAGGCCGAACAACCCTAGGAAGTGTGTCCATAAACCAGTATTGTACAGTTTGTCTTTATGGTTCAACATCGTGGGGCAGTCGGATCTGCTTCACTAGAGGTGGCCATACACTGTCGTTCAGGGCCCCGTTTCTTTCTGGGAATTTTCCCCCAAATCTTGCCACTTGATGTGTCGGTGTTCTTCAGACCATTCTCAGCAGAGCAGTGCATTTTAACAGAATGTATGTGTGCCTTCCTAACGACAGATTTTCTGCATTACTGTTTTTAACATTTAGGACGTGCAATTTGAACACTTCATTTGAGAACCATCAGCTTTAAAATCAGTGTTTTCTAAAGAATTTTTTAAGGTCTAATGAAGGGGTTTCGTGTTCACGACTGCCGCAGGTTGGCCATTAGGAGCAAGTATTCCAGGCTTCTTATTCAAATTGAGCTGCTGGGTGCTCTATCCACAGAGCCAGAATTATAGGCATGAAAGAACCTGAGGGCCATGCCACCAGTCCCAGACTGACGGCGTGCCCCCCCACACACACACACGGAGCAGGCACTCACTCTGCTGCCCTTAGCTTGGCAGGCACCTATGCTTGTTACAACCGAAGTGCAGCAGTGGGGTGTTACTAACTGTCCTGCTCGAGGCCAGCATTCGCTTTGACCTACTAAAGGGAATTTGCACGAATCCAGTACAGACCTGCAGCGGAAATAAGTTTAACGTCTCTAGCTCCAAATATTTTCTCTCAGTTTACCAAGAAATTAAAAATAGGAAGCATCAGGCAAGTGGGTGGGAGCAGTGGAAGAAAATGTGAAAATATAGCCTATGTCCTGCTTTACGTATGAAGAATTATGTCATCAACCAAACTCCTCTCTTATCATTTATATTTACCTTTAACATTATATAATACGATATATATTATATGGTGTTTACAAGTTTACAAAGCAATCTAAAAAGCAAGATGTACCTCAATTGGTGACTTAGATTGGTTTTTTTCCCAATTTCCCTGCTTATGAGGTGTAAATTTAGCCTCCTTTAGAACAGTCGTCAATCTGTTCTCTCATGGTGGGACTGCGTTTTCTCTTATTTTGAAATTCAATTATTTAACTGAATCATACTATGATTTTTCACAGGCTGAACTCATTTTGGTGTAAAATGGATGGTATTAAAAGTACACAGATGAGACCTGTCTTGTTTTCCTTTGACTGAAAAGTCAGCTTGCTTATTAATTATCCTGACCTACTTCACTGGCATTTGGGAGAAGACAAGTAATTTCCTATTATCCCAATTAGCAGTTTTGAAGCTTATTGAGGTGTGGGCCTTATAATACCTCAGTTAAATTAAATTATAAATTATGTCAGCCTATGCAACTTCCAAGGAATATAAATCATAAAATTGTGGACAAAATATAAAAATATACTTCATTCAGAAATCATCTGCCACAACATTAAAATACCGTTTTGGTTAATGCAGCTTAAAGTCTACTTGGAATAACTCTCTTCTTTGCCATACTAGACAGTTTAGATGAGGTTTTCAAAAGGTTTATCCTTTTAATCCTGCTTATTTCCCTCTTGACAGTTATAAGAATACTCTTTACTAGCCATACATTCTTGGTCCTTCCATGTACTCAGTGAGGTTATAGTGTGCTCTTTTTCATTGTCTTAGGGATAACCTACCAGTATTCTCACTTAATTTACACATTTATTAGCTTGGTCTTAGCAATCTAAAACAAAACCTAGGGTTTTTTTTTTTTCAGAGGAGGGAGGGTGGATAAAATCTGTCACCTTGTAGCTACAATACACATCAGGTTATCTGGCCAAGATATTTACCGATGCTTTCAAAATGAGATTTTTTGAGAAACGTATTTTAAAGTAATTTTTTAATCTAACCTCCTCTGCACAACATTGGTAAGTTAAGAGCTGTGTAAAATATGCAGCTCAATGGCCTAATATCTTAAATTATCTAGGCCGAGAGGCTAGATGATGACTACCAATATAGTGCAGAAGAAGGTAGATTAATCCTTTTCAATCATTTTAAGGGTCCTAGAGTAATTTCCTGAAGAGTCTCTAAAAGCCATGAATGTTATTTTTAAGAACATCCAGGTACAAAGTATGTGGGCATGGGGAAGATATTCCCAGAATATGAAATTGTGTAAAAGGAAAAAAGGAGCAAGTTGAAAATAAAAGTGTTGCAGCAACGTTTTACTGTTTTATTGATGGTTGAGATCAATTATGCACAAACACAAAGAATTTAGAAGGCCGTAATCGTCAATAATATTTTCAATTATAGTTCAGGTCTAAAGGAAACAGATGGAAAAGCTATATGAGCAACGTGAATAAAGAGACATGTGTTCAAGTCAGAGAAAAAAGAGCAGAGAACCTTAAATACGGCACTTTTGTGAAGTTTAAGGGCATTATTCTTGGCTGGTTATATAACAAGTACATATAAAGAACACAGAAAAATGTAGAAAGTAGTAAACAAATGTTCTCCTAATACCATATTTTCTGATTTTGAAGATGAGATATAAAATCGAATCTAAAATGCTGATACTGGTTATAGTTTGGATTTGTAATCACACCTCCCTCAGTTTTTGACTTAAATAATGAGGAAAAATTATTATCGGGAAGTTCAGAGATAGAGTTGTTCTGGAGTGAATTTTGTGGCTCTGCAGCGTCAGGCCTCTCTGTTAACTTTTCTGTAATGCCAACAGTTCTAGGCATCACTTCTTATAAGACAGCATCCGGAGAGCCAAAGACCAACGCCCAAGGTGCCCTACCTTTTGTCCTGTTTGTAAGATCAAGGCAAACTTTTCATAGATCTTTCCAGCTGACTTAGTTCCCTATTGCCTTGGCCAGGGTTGCATCATATGCCCAAAGAGCAAGGGAAATGGAATAACTATAAGTAGTTGAGACTAACCTTGATTTATTTTTAAGATCATAAAGAAAAAAATGTACCAAACCGCTTGTCATTACTATCCACATGAGCCTCTCCACTGTTATGTGTGCTATATCCCCAAATATATTTGTTCAAGCAGTGCGACACTCTTTTAATATATAGCGTATGCGTGTGTGTGTGTGTTTGTGTGTGTGTATGCAAACATATGCCCCAGGTCACATCACATCATTTAAGTCTTGGCACTAATGAAATGTTCCACATCTAAAAGGGGATAAATATTATGTAAACCTGAAAATACAGCAAGTTAGATGTAATTATTGTTGACTTTTGAAATGAATAAGCATATTTTCCTGTAAACACTACGTGATCGGAACTTAGAATATAGTCTCTGAAGATATTCCTCAGTATAAATCCTTGCTTGGGCACTCTACCACTTGCAAGTGGTATGATGGATCAAGTTAGTTAACACTTCTGGACCTCCGTGTCTTCATTGTTACATCATGTGGTAGCAGTACCTGAGGTTATATAAGGATCAAATGAGGCAACACCAGAAAGCACTTAGTTTCCGTATCTGACACACTGTAAGTCTTCCAATAAATTTTTTGTATTTATGTAACTTATGTAGATTTTACGAATATTTGGATTTAGGCAATGAGGGCAATTTATAATACTTAAATAGTGAATTAAGCCTGGCAAGCCTCGGTAAATAACATTTACCTGACTACGTGCCATAACTTTGTTCAGTTTCAGCTATTGAGTTGAACCATTTGAATTACTGTTTTTGTAGGTCAAAATGATGAAATATCAGCGATTTTGTGCATTTCAACATAATACATTAGCCATATCCTAGGAGCTAAAATAGAAGTGTCCCTCACTTTATATTCTTATCGCTCACTGTTCCTTTCCTTTTTGACTTTGGACATTTGGGAACTCAAAAGAAGCCTTCTGTTCCAAATAACAATAACTTTATATCTGTTTACTGAAGTATGTGTTTATAGATGCCATGCGGGTCTCGGTTCACATATTTTCCCCTCAGAGAGTTCTACCCTGACAACCCAGTCTGACCCAGAAGACCCCTCACCACCATAACCACCACCATTCATTCTCTGATGTATTACCCTGTTTTATACTCTTCACAACTTTATCACCCTGAGTATAATATCAAATACTGTTCACTGATTGATTTCCTATCTCCACCCACCAGAATACAAGTTTCTGAAGAGCAGGGATTTTGTTCCTGTTTTGTACACCCAGTGACTAAAATGATATATGGCCCATACTAGGCCAGACACTAGAATGAATGAATGAATGAATGAATGAATGAATAATAGCTAACCCTTTTTGTCACCAATTCTTTTCCATTTGATTATGTAATAAAGCTGAAATTAATGTTTTATCCATCATGTGACATAAAACAGGAATAAAACCATTGCAAAATTCTTCACGTTGGGTATTCTGTAAAGAGAAGGAGAGTACTGCACATTCAGGGTACCCTCTTCATGCTGGACACCACAAAGCTGGGATGCGAGTAACTAGAATCACTGCTCTTTGTGTTAATGGCTCATTTAGAGTACCCTCCTCTGCTATTGAATCCATACTTTCCTGATTTAATCCCATTTCAAAGATGAAGGCCACAGGAATATGACATGTGAGAGAACCAGTTCGTGGTTGGAAACCAGATCTGCCAGCTCCCCTGGACAGTGGTTTTCCTCCTAAAATCTGCTCTCTGCACAAGGAAGCCAGGCTCCCTGGGTGGATGAAGCCACCTAGCTTCATCCTGTTTCCTTTGTAAAACGTATCGAAATTGCAACTTGTACTTGAGTGAAAACCGATAGCCCTGCATCCACCAGGAAAATAATCTCAGGAATGTTACTAAACCAGGAAGCCAGATTGAAATGGCAAAAGAATGAATGCTACAGAGTCACACCAGATGTGGGCGGGTAAGAACTAAAGTTCACATAAAAGAATGACAACCCTCGCCAGTGTAGGTGAGACAAGTTAGGATTTACAGTTTGTTTTACCAAGCAAGTTGATTAGGTTCAGCCACAGTTTTACTTGCTACTGTTTTCACACATCACGCCATTAATAGTGTATTGTCAGTTTCTCAAGTGGAGTAATTTCTAGCTTATTTTATGAGAACCTGTCCTAAATTCAGTCTCTTTTTACCTTGGTCACCCTTGCCAGAGAAAATGGAAGATGCTAAATGCTTCCCTTTCTTCCCTCTGTGTATGATATCTACCTCCTATGCTTACCAATTATGGGAAGATGGTAGATTATGACATAATAGGATTGCACCAAAAAACGTAGCTTGGAAGTTTCTCAATTTCCCATGTTTTTCTTTTATTGTTTTAATTGAAAAGTAATAACTTATTTATTGCTAAATAAATAAAACAATGGTGAAAATAAAAAACAACCCTCTCTCCTTCTCACTCTCTAGAGGGAACTTCTGTTCAAAGTTCAGTTTTTAAAAACTAATTCTTATAGGAATTTGTTTTCTTCATGTATCTTTTTCCTGTCACTCCATGTGAGTAGGGAGGTGAGGTATAGTTTAGTTGGTTTTCAGGTAGTTTTTCCTCAGAAATTCTTTTGATATGACCGTAGTTTATAATAGAAGCAACAGTCTTGTGAGATAAGTTACATACCACCTCGGAACCCAGCCCCAATCCCAGCATGTCACCCTAGAAAATGCGGCAGTTACCTGTTGACCTTTTCAAAAACAATGGGAGGCGAAATGTGAGAAGAAAGAAATGACAATGGCTGTACGTGCACACTTAACACACTCTGATACACACCCCCAGCCTCATATCAGAAGCTCATTGCCTACTTGCCTAATACCTTAGTGCCAGGGGACTTTTGCCCAGCCTTCTTAAGGAAGGTCTTCCAGTAATGTCATCTTATCACGAAGCTCTGCACTGAAGACAGCTAAGCCAGAGACAGCCAGCTAAAAAGCATAGCAAGTCTAGCCTCCAAAAACTGGAATTGAGAACTCAGAGATGGGCTTCAGAACCACTGTGCCTGGTGGTCAGAGTTTACCTGTAGCTTTTGGTTTTAAGTTATAAAACACTAGCCCTTCTCCTAAACCATCTTCCTTTTTTTTCCAGTGTTCTCACTAGCTCCATTCTTCTGGCCCTTCTTATGTTAGGCCATAGGCACATCTTAGTGCTAATAGTTGGTCTTTAATAGCTCTATCTATTATACTCTGAAACTTGTCCTTTAATGGAAAAGTACTCTTACTATGTCATTTGATAAAGGAAAAGTGCCTATTACTATATATTTTAAATCCAAAAGTGACAGTTGGTCATAAAAAAAGTATTTTAATATTTAAACTTCATGCTTGATAACTTCTAGAAGGTTCTTACCTGAGGAATGTAATATGATAATTTCATATGCATGTGTTTCTATTACAAGCACAAAGTATGCCAATGAAATCAACTTTCTGAGTTATTTCACAAAAATTGTAGAATACTTGAAAATAAGGATGACAGTTATTAAACTCATGGATTCAGTTCAGAGCTACATATTCTTTAACTTTCTTAGTCTTGGATCCCCTAACATTTCATTATCTAGATTTAGCTTACTAAAATGCAAACTAAGCCTCCATCTGGTTCTTTTGGTTTGCTGCATCAATATGTAGTCTAATTCGTTCTAAGCATGTATTCATTTATTCATGTTCATTTATTTGACATTTATTGTTTATTTACTATACACCAGATACTATCTTAACAGTATATCTTCCATAGCTCTTCATAAACCTACTTAAAACAAAAATTTGTGAATTATTTTCAAGAAATAAGAAAGGTCTTTCTTTCTGATAACATGAAACAGAGCAAATAGTTTAAAATATGCAGCATCTTTATTATCTTGTGCCAGTCATTTTCCCAAGTAACCAATTAATAATATTATAAAAATGATTCTTTGAGAGATGGCACAAATTCTGTGTTCATTTTAAGGTCCTTATCACTTATGCAAAATTGATAAAACTGGTTAGAATCAGATGAGATCACTTTTAGAGCTATTTCTGCTTTGACTCATTCCTTAAACATTATGGTTGGATAAAATGCATTCTGGTTGCTCAGGTATACTGATGAACACAAACCAGATGTTTAACAATCTTCATTGATTTGTACTATGCAACTGGGAAGCATCTTCTCAGTCATCAAAGGAATATTGATCTATGGTCAGTATAGTATTACAGTGACCCTAATACTTTACTGGCATAGTAATATACTGACCATAGATTAATATTCCTTTCATGATTGAGAAGAGGCTTCCTAATTTTATAGGACAACTAACATGGAGTTTAATTATCAGAAAAACCTACTAATGTTAGCAGAGTGCCAAATACAGAAAATTATACTGTATGTTGATTGTCTATTTTAGGGAAACTTGAACCTTAGCATTTTAAAGTTTTTCACTTTCTTCCACATTTATAATCCATAATCTTCCACGATGTTGAATGTGATATTTTCATTGTGCTATTTCTTTTTTGGTAAATCATTCGTCGAATATTTTTACTTCATGCCTAAGATCTGTTCATTTAAGACCTCCAAATTTTCTCATGCACGACTTTATTGGCTTCTTTAGCCATAATTTTTTCCTTAAATTATTGTTGTGGTTGTTGTTGGCCTAATTTAGAGTCTATTCTGTAAGTTAGAAAATGGAAATTTTAAAGCAGTCATTCACTTTAGGATTCTTGGTGAGAGGGAATAGCCCACAAATTGGTATCACTGAACTTACACTTTATACGTTTTACCTTGAGTATCTCTGCTGTTTTCTCCTTGTTCTCTAACAATGCCAACACACAGGGGTTTTTTTCATGCCTTCTCTAAAAAGAACAGGGAGGAGGGCAGCCTGGAATGACTGTGGATTTAATACAACCCTTCCGCCAGCTCTGACAGTAAGCCCCACCCCTCACTTTGTACTCGATCGATCGTAGGCTTCCACCTTGTGTACTTGCAGGGCAGCCATCTCTTGATTTAGCACCCTGGGTTCTGAGGCTCTTTTATTAACCTAATTAGAAGGAGCTTTGCCCCAGCGCTGGAGGTAGGAAAGATGTTTACCATTCCAAAAATAATTCTGTACAAATGCTGAACATCTTTGCTGAAAAATTGAGTGAAAAGTTTGGCTTAAGTTTGAATGCTTCTTTAAACGTATAACACCTTGGTGGGGTTTTTTGGGGTATGTGCTACAGCGAATAGTGTCTCTCTGGTTAATACTGTAGAACCCATTTTAAATGCTTTATATTAAGGTAAAGAATTCATTTAATAGATAAATTGTTTTTTACTGGAGAAGGAGTATGACATGTGCCATGCTGTATGTAAATATGCAGAATAATGAGCCATCTCGACATAGAACTTAGACTTTTAAATATTCATTTTCCCACTTAATACAAAAATACTCTTTATACACTTGAAAAAGGCTATTGAGACTCTGCTTGAATATTTCAGGCACTCAGAGCTTACTGCCCCCAGGCAGGGCAACTCATGTGGGACAGCTCTAATTAAAAATTTTCCCTTGTATTGATACAAAAGCTGACCTTCTATAAATTTTCCACTCATGGATCTTGAGATTGCAACTTAGAAAACCACGGAGCAAGTATGTAAATGGCTGGCGTGGAAGAGGGCTAAGATAGTCTTTGAAGTTTCAGAGGGCATAGTAGGTGGAAGGTACAGAGGGGCTTTTTGATTGAAATGAGGGAGAAACATTCCAGTGGTTGCACTTGCCCATGAATAGAATAACTGGTCTTGTCGGTTTAGTGGGCTCCCCATTACTCAGTGTTTAAGAGTGGGCTGAGTAACCAGCTACCAGTCAGGGTTTCTCAAGCTAGTTGGGACATTTGAACCTGATGGCGTCTTCCAACTCTAAAGTTTCATGGATCTCTTCAGCGTAATGGCCTTGCTTTTGCTCTCACCACAGTGCCCTATACATTGTACATGTCCAAAACTATACAGGGGAATTTTGTTATCTAACACATTTTGTGTTGTCTCATCTCTGAAATAAATGTATATAAGCACCTTAACTTTATGACATGAGTTCTAGATAACTCACTGTCCTGGTGACCTTCATCTGTATGCCCTGTTTCTTTTTAGTGTCCCCACGCAAGTGTATTGGAACAATTAAGGTACTTTATTCATAAGGATATCCTGCGAAATTTCATCATGTGAAGGACATGCTCACTGCCCTTGGCTTTCCTCTTGTCTCCCAAACTGTACAGAAAGGAAAAGCCAGTTTAAAATGCTTCATTTGTATTGAATCCACATTGGTCCTTCAGTTGAAATTAAAAAATGAAACTCTTCCCAATCATATTCTATTCTAAAATGTTTCCATGTATCTACATCAGATTTATCATTTCGTTCTCTGTAGAACCCATGCTGGGTTTGGTTTTTTTGGATAAAAGAATCCTCTTCAAGCAGTAAGTCTTGAGGGATTCTGAGAGTGGCCCTAAGATAATTTCCAAAAAGTTTGTTCAGTTCCTAAAATTTTTCTGCTGGTTCAAAGAGACCACAAAGTGGATCTTAGTAGTCCCTTACCTCCAGAAGCACTTCGTTTTAAATTTCCTAGTATGAAGACTTTTCTCCATGCAGGAAAAGCCTAAAATATTTTTGAAGCCATATGTTTCTACTTTCTTGTGTCATTTATTTTTCTTTAAATTTTTTTTTTTAAAAACTCTGTCTCCGGTTTTTTCAGAAGCCTCAGCTGAACATTTGCCTTCCTGACTCTCTTCTTAGAGTAGGAATCAGTATTACGATCTTTTTGTTCATTTCTAGTAGCCTCTTCTTCCCTCTTTTATAGAAATCCTCCTTCACCTGAAGCTTTTTCTAAGGAATCTCCTTGTAACTACCTTGACTTCAGCTGCATCTTCTTTCCCACTCTTATTGGGGCAATTTACATTTCTATTGCTGGAGTTTCATTTTTTTAAACTACTGACCATTGAAAACTAGTATTTGTCTGAAGTTTTAAAATACTATTTGCTATCATCTAGGGTCCATATTTGACTATGTGTTTTCTCTCCTCACCACTAGAAAAACAAAAACAAGTGGCATCTGGGTGGCTCAGTCGGTTAAGTGTCTGTCTTTGGCTCAAGTCATGATCTCAGGGTCCTGGGATCGAGCCCTGTTCCGTGGGGAATCTCCTTCTCCCCCTCACTCTGCCCCTGCTCATTCTCTCTCTCAAATAAGTAAATAAAATCTTTTTTAAAAAAAGAAAGAAAAAGAAAACCCAAAATTCTAGGGCTTCTTCTGGTCCCCTGCACGTCTGGAGTACCACTTAGTTCTTCCCTGTGGTTCAGTGTTAGATCCCAAATACATTTTATTCATGTCTTTATATTTTTGATTCATGAAATTATCAGGGTTTTAATACATGCAGCAATTATTTACATCTATTAATCTCATTTTAATACATTCCTCTTATAGTTAGTATATTGGTGACAAGCCAAAATATTAGAGCTTATATTATATCATTTTGTGTTTTTTTCCCTCTTTAGAAAGTTTCATAGATACTGACTCACCAGCTTTTATTCTGCAAATCAGAGGGAAAGTGGATATAAAAATCAGGTGACCTCATTACAACCATTTGCAAGATTTTTATCCTTTGTTCTTACATCCCTCAATCGATACCAGAATGTGTCAAGATAGAGTATTAGAACCATACAGACCTTGGCTGTCTACAAAAGTTAGTAAGAGTAAAGAAATAAGAATACCAGAGATTTCTACTAATTTATTGTTTTAGGCCAGAGTCCTATCCCTGATCAGCCATATTTCTTAGTCAACTGCATTCAGTGTTTCCTAAGAATTATCATTTCTATGCTGTAACGTAACTCACATCACCTATAGCTTCAAATTATAGAAACAAGTTGCATTCACACCTCTTCATGTTAAGCCCTTTTTATAAACAATAATGTCTTGGTAGTAAGAAACTATACTATCAGTCTCTGCTCTAAAAAGATTATGGGACAACATTTGAATATTTCTGTTTATTAGATTACTTACTATAATGGTCCAGTGCTAGATATGTGCTGCCTGTGTATAAAGGACAAGGCTATTTCTTGAAGATGATCTCTTTGTTATGGTTTTTAGAGAATACATGGTAAGATTTTATAATGTGTGATTTAATTAAAAGTAACTTTGAGTTCCATTGTCCATGTTCCTTGAGATTTTCACACAAAGCTAGTGCTGTCTCTCTCCCAACTGAATAATTAACATAGCTGATGGTAAAAACTAACAAACTAGATTTAGCCCTTCAAAAGTTACATGCCTATAGTTCATTGAGCATGTGTGTATTAAACAAGTTTTATAGCCTGTACTTCATTGTTATGGAACCAGGACTAAATAAATACTAAATACAACTATTTTAGGGATTTATAGCTTACAAAATACTGTGTATACTGTTGGAAGAAGAAAGAGATAGGTGTCCAAGAACTGGTTTCGGATCAATTGTAATATGGAGAATGAAAAAGAGAATGGAATAACTATTCTATAATTCCAGCCAGAATTTAGCAATTCCACCTATTAATCTGAACAGTGAGTTTATAAATAACTTTCAGGCTTTTAGAGTTTAATAAATATACCCCAACAGTGATAATGAGAAAGCCAAATTACACGAGTGACCCATTGTTAAACATCAGTAATATTTCCACTAGTGACTTCAAATCACAGTCTTCAATTTATGAAATGTGTAAGGAAGTTCTACGCATTACTGGTATTCAGAAATATTTTTTTAGTGTATTGAGATGATTGACAGTAAACCAGGAGCTTTAAGCCAGTTTACCTATTTTCACAAAATGCAGAGCTAGTCTATTTCACTGTGTGTCTTAAGTCTAAAAAAAAAGAAAAGAAAAATGAAGGAAAAAAGACAGAATGCAGTTTGTTTTACCTGATGGTCATCAAAAACCTACAAAAACAGGGCTTGGTTAACATCCTAAAGGTGAATCATAAAAGCAGTCATAAACCAGATGTTTTTAACACAGCATATATCTGACCAATGAGTAAAAACTCCAGAACACTTTATTATATTTGCAGTTGAGCTTAGCAGAGTTAAAATGATGAGTATTGTGCCTATAAAGTTATAATTCTTATGGCTAAAGAATGGGAGCAATCTGGAGTCCTTTTCTGTTATAAAAAGGAATAGACTGACCTTGAGTTTCCAATCATGACTTGTTCCATTGGTTTCCAAGTTAAGTAGAATTATGATGTATTAATAATTTATTTACCTAACCAAGCTTTTATTCTATCCATTGCTCAGTTTCAAAAATCAGAGGTTGTCTGTATCTGACATGCTTGTATATTATCTCCAATATTTCATAATTCAGGTAGTTATTGCCCAATTAAATGGAAGTGTGAGTGATATAAGCCATTAGGTTTGAGAAAGGTAGAATACTAATTCCTATGTTATAGTTTTCTCTAATGAGTGACTGAATCTTTAGAAAAACCACTTAATTGATCCAGTGATATAAGAAATCAGGTATTTTTAGTGATTGGAGAATGCTTATTTAGAATTAAGGTGATCTCAATCCAGCTTTCAAAGATTATTAAAATAAAAGCATGCTATATTCTAGAAGTTAAAAAGGAATGAATAAGTGGGCAAATCGCTCAAATCTTTGGGTAAATTTCGGCTACTCTTTTTCTGTTAAATTCTCAGTATTTTATGGAAATACCAAGATGAATAGGTATGTAATATGGCATCTTAAAATGGTGAAATAGTAACAAATGGTTATGTCATAATAGTATCCATTTTTTCTGATCCCAGAAACGTAGCCATTCAAAATCTTCTTCAAGACTAAATTTTAGACATAGCAGTAAACCTATATCAAGCTCTTTGGCTGCAACCTATTCCAATATCTCCTCAGTGTAGCAAGGTGATAAGATTTTTTTTTTTTGCAGTAGTTCCTTCTAATCAGCCTCTGTAAACAGAGGACCCTTTCGAGAGTATAGTTGTAGCTGTATTTATAATTAAAAACTCACCCTCAGTCTTAGTAAGATTCTGACTCACCTCATCTACTCCTAATATGAATGACATGTGAATAACCTGACAATCTAGGTCATTTAAAGAAAATTCCCTTTAGCAGCGGCTAGACTATCACTTCATGTAAGGTCTAGTTCATTCTTTCTTGACACAAGAGTGCCATAAATAACATTATTCGACCTCAATGACCTGTCTTCCTAAGGTTCTCTCCTCTGCCACATAGTTCACATCAAAGACTCAATGTAGATCTTCTTACTAAAATTGAAAATCTAGCAAGGTAAAGCACCTTGCCCAGTTGTTCAGTAGAGCTCTTTATTCAGTGCTCAGTTTACATCTCATACTCTTAGACATTAAATTAAAATGCATTTTAGTGATATAATTCAATTCAAGTAATTTATGGAACAGCTGCAATGTTCTGAGTACTCACTCTGCTAAGTGCTGGAAAAACAATGATATTTTTTAAAATCACATAATCAATGTTTGTCATATAATGGGAGAGAAAAACATCCAAATGTAACAGTATAACATGTTAAGTGTTTTAAAAGGTAAACATGTTCAGTTCCACAAAAGCACTTAAGAAGTCTTGATTATTTCTACCCTGTGATATAAGGCAAGGCTTCACAAAGGCTGGATAAGTAAAATTTCACCAAAAGGAAAAGAAAAGGGGGGGTGCATTCTACGTGGAAAAAAAAAAAGTAGCATAAGCAAGGGCAGAAATGGGAAAAAATAGTTTGGAGAAATATGGCGTGTATATAGATAAGTAGAAATGAGATAAAAATCTAAGCTAGAACTAGAATATGAAGGCCCTGGTATTCCATACTCAGAAGTTTGGATTGTATCCAAAAAAAAAAAAAAAAACAACATGATGGAGAGCCTATGGAGATCTCATTAGGAAGATGACATAATCAGATGTAAGTTTCAGCAAGGTCACTCTGATGGCCGTGTAGAAGATGTATTGCTGTGGGAGAATACAAGTGATAGGGTTAGAAATTTTATTTCAAGTTAGAAAATTATTTCAGGGGCGCCTGGGTAGCGCAGTCGTTGAGCGTCTGCCTTCGGCTCAGGGCATGATCCCGGCGTTCCGGGATCGAGTCCCACATCGGGCTCCTCTGCTGGGAGCCTGCTTCTTCCTCTCCCACTCCCCTGCTGTGTTCCCTCTCTTGCTGGCTGTCTCTCTGTCACATAAATAAATAAAAATCTTTAATAAAAAAAAAAGAAAATTATTTCAGCAGTTCAGATGAGAGAAGCAAATGTGGAGGCAAAAAGTTATCTGCTAATGGAAAATCAACAAGTAGAGAGTAAGGCTTGAAGACTCTAATGGAAGTTTTGAGCACCCCCCAATGGGGAACTGGAAATTGAGCTAACCAAGCACTAATAAGAGGTCCACCAAGTAGCCCTGAATGACCAAAAATCAGAAGACAAATTTAGAATGGTGCCAGTCAGCATGGATATACAATTTTCTCCAGAATTGCTTAGTGGTCAGGCAGGAGTAAGAAAGCAGATGGTTGGTTATTGGAAAGTGTATGTGTAGTGCATTTTTGAGAGGGTGAGGGAATTGAAGAGTCTTGTCAGAGTGGTCCAGGTTGGATAAGGAAGTGAATTCAGGAGGGGGCTGTGTTCTTGAGATGAAAGATTAGACATAGTGGAAGAGACAGAAGGAGAGGAAACTGGAATCAGGGAAAGCTGTAATAGTTCAGAGGTGACATGGTTCACCATGATGACAATCTGAAATGTGTGATGTTTTTGGATTTGACAGCAAGAACCAACACAGAGGACACTTATTTCAAAACAGTTTTCAATATCTCGCTTTTATGTTTGCATCTTGAAGAAAAAATACTTAGAATCCTTTTCCACGTTAGTATTTAAAGTTAGCTATCTAATTGCAAGAGGGAAATACCCATTGATATGGGAAATAAATCCCATATATATGAATATGATTTATTACATATTTCAGTTATTTAGTGAAATATTGTCAATGAACATAACTTGAATTATAAGGAAGTGAAAACTGGAGGTTTTAACTTGCTACCTCAACTCTAAAGTCAGTCTCAATTAACCTGGTTCATTCAGGTTTGCAGCATCATTAACGGATCAGTCTTTCAATAAAATAATTTTAGAGATAATATCAAGTACACTCTGAATGGAATGACTGAATACCATGTATTTGTCCTTTACTTTCACTGGTGTCTCAGGAAAACTCTTTTTTCCTTCCTGTGAACTATAGCTGTCTGTTGAATGAAAAGACATTTTAGTGATTTATTGTTTCTATAAAGGTATGCTACATAGTCTAGACTTGAAATACAATCTGGGAAGCCAGGCGTGCCTATAAATCTGAATCTTTCATTCCTTTCCCATGAAGAGAGAGAAGATATTTTTCCACATGGAAAAAACACTAATCTGTAGTCTGGTGCATCTCGTTTAAATCTCGTATGTTTATTGAATGGCAATCTATCCAAATAATAGCTAACTTTTTTCAATGAGTGCTTACTACTAGCTAGTGTCCTTGCATAATATAACTCATTTAATCCTTATGACAACCCTAAGAAGTAAATACTGTGATTGTCCTCATCATCTAGATGAGGAAACAGTTTAAAGAATGTAATCCAGGACTCTCAGCTAGTGAGCAGCAGAGCTGAGATTATCGAGCTAAGACATCCTGACAGCAGAGTGAATGCTCTCAACCTCTTATTGTCCCTTAAAAAATATATCACTTTAATTCAGGTTAAAATTTAGCAAAATATTTACTTTTTCAGTATATGTATACACACACACATATATATGTATTAGACCTATATAAAAGAAACTAAAATATTTAGGTTTAATTACAGCAGGTCAAGATCACCATTAATATGCTCCATCAAGTATAGCAAAAGCCTGCACACCACTTTACCTTTTATTACCAACAACTGTAATCTGTGTACTTCCAATTTTAACTTATCAGAATCCAAAAATCATGTACCTTGACATCTGTCAACAGTGAAACAGTTCCACCCCCCGAGTCAAACTCTTTTTTCTTATTTTAAAGTTTGACAGGATTCCTTTCACAGCTCATTTGTGCCAATATGGGGTTGGGATATTAGGGAAAAAATAACTGCTTGCAGAGAATTAAGTCTTGAGACCAATTTGAAAAGTATCTCACGTGGCAGCCCAAGTTTTGCAGTTTTTCCTTCCCAGTTCCCCTTTATCCATCTTCATCAAAACGATCTAAATATTTGTCTTTCTTTTAAATCAGCTGAGGGATTTTCTTACTTATTTATTTTCTAATCTTTTGGTGGAGGTAGGGAATGGAACAAAAGCCACAGATTTAGGACTACAGATGGGAGATCCACTGATCTTCCCAGTTCCTCTTCACAGATGCCAAGTCTGAGGTATTGTGGGTTACTTGGTTTTCTCTCATGATAAAACATTATTTCCTATCACCTCTTACAAATCCAAAAAGTCAATTCACATGCCTTGCAAGGAACTATTAACAAATGCAACATTCACACCTTCATCTGTTTCCAACTTCTAATTTCTCACTTGTACTACGCAGTAGGCAGTATGAAATGAAAATTCATTACCAAAGTGAACTCTGGTGAAAATCTCACAGTTTCTGCATATTCTTTTAAAATATTATATGTAGACACACTTTACAAAGTGGAGAGCAAAATAGAAATGTGTTGGTATCACACTCCTTGTTATTACCAAGCTAACAAGCTAAATTGATTTGCCTTCAGAATGTTTACACTAAAGTGAAGAAGAGTAAAAGTTGTTCAGGGCGATTTCTTAGGATTTTTTAAAAAGGAATTCTAATTAGATTATATGAATTTTGTAAAAACAATAGTGCCTCTATTAAACTCATAGATCCTATCTAAGAAAACCAAATTCAGAACTACTGAATAAATTACTACTTTGAACCCAGAACTGGCTTTTGTTTTAACACTTTAGTAGTTAACTGGTGTGGGTATCTGTAACCCACATTCCTTAGCAGATTGCCATGGCAACTCCTGAGGTATAGTACCAGAACACTGAAGCTTCAGGCATTGTCAACGCTAAATACAGAAGCTGCATTTGATTTCAGCTTGTCTGTTTCTATGGGGAGCAATGTACCGCAGTTCTTTACACTTCCCAGGCTTACTTTTCATAACCATGGAGACTAGATCTGCCCACACAACCAAGATCCAAAACCATTCCTAGTATGGCTAAAACTAAGGCCTTGGGGCCTTCTATAGCTAAAGTGCATTGTTTTGTTAAAGAAGAGTTCCTGCTTCTGCTTTTGAAGTATATTGATTTTCCACAAAGAGAAAACGGGCTTTCTAGTCCTATGCTGAAGATTTACAATAAGGAGAAAGAAAATGTCATCATGACATTTTCCTTGGTCAGGTTCTGGTTTTGTGTATATTTATGGTATATACTCTACATAGTTAATTACTACAGAGTAATATTTCATTTCAAATTATGACAGTGTTACCTAATAGTAAACACATTTAATGTACACTGTATGGTGGTTTTAAAATGCTGCTTTTAATTTTAGTGTGGGATTGTGTCGATTTGTTTCTAAATCCAGTGTTGGTGTCTTTTAAATTAGTTCTTCACTTGCTCACAGTAAAATCTGTGTGAGAAAAGTTTTTCTGGAAATTGGATCATAACTATACATGGATTTAACAAGAAAGGATTAGTGTAATTTATCACTATAAATCCAAATATGGCACATCCAGATAGAGCTGATGAATTACCTGTCCAACTGTTAGTCTGATGTATCCTTGTTTTCAGTTTTTCAATTTTATCTTACTGTTGTAGTAATGTGGACATACGTGCGTGCGTGCGTGCGTGCGTGTGTACACCAGTATCACAAAAAGGGCCAAAGTTCTGCAAAGTTTTTTAGTGCTCATCCTTAGTTAAGGAGATACTAATTAGTACCATAGCTGCCATCATTGGAATCTCTGCTCCACACCCCCAACCCAGTGGCATCAGTCAAAAGAGATGGTATGGGAGTCTTAAGTGGAACTTGAGAATCCCAAATTCACCCCTTGATTTGCACATCCTTACAAATTCATATCTTTAATTTGATGGGGTTTTTTTTTTTTACCCCAGAGAAGGTAGCACGGATCCTTATTTTAACATTAATACACTAAATAGGAATTTTTTTAAAGCTTGGCTTCAATGAAATATGGATTGTCCTTAATTTTTTTAGGGTATTATGAATAATTATAAAGTTGCTATGAATTAATTAATTTACAAGTAGAAGACAAATTTATTAATAATTGGATTTTTGTTTTGTTCAGTAGCAGGAAGTTAGCAATTCATTGCTATATTTGAGTACAAATTAAGTTGTATGATACAGAGAACCTTCTGACATTTCCAACATTTGAATTTTGCAAAATGAGCTATCATCCTAATGAAGTCCCTGTATGATTCTAGCTTTATGTAATTACACTGATGAGTGTGAAATTCAACATGAGATGCTTAGTGTTAAACACAGATATAGCTGGAAACCTTTTGCAGTAGCTATAAAGTCATTTGTATTCGTCCATAAGAACATTGAGAGTCAGCATATCTCTAACTCTTTAATAAAACTTATTTTCTTTAAAAGGGCAGGCTATATAATTTCGTCAGGAAGTAAAAAAATGGAACTCCTATATAACAGGGCATTTTTAAAAAGTATTCTTCATATTTCTTAGATTCTATAGTTTTCCATCCCAAATGCAAGATGAGTTTGCTGATCCAAAATGTAATGAACAATAATTTCAAGACAACTAAGATTGAGTTTGAATACTTAATATTCTAACTTCTGAGTTTTTTGCTAAGATGGATGACTGTGCTAATTTTTTTACATCCATGCTGTATTTCTAAGAAACATTATTTTATAGTGATTTTTACCAAAATAACATTTCTTCTTATCATGTACACAATAAATTTTGAGTACCTAAAAAGGTAATAATTTGAATATCATAATATGCAGAAGACTTTAACAATGGGAATTTATGAGAACAGTTTATGGTATAATTGGATTGAAAAATAAGAGAGAATATGAAAATATTGATTAAGGTGGGAGATTAGATGTGTAACAGATTCGAGGTAGAGAAAAATAGGAATTCTGATAAGTAACTGTTATGATAAAATTTTAGGTTCTTACAAACATCTCTTGAATTTCCTCTTTGACCGTTCTTGACACTTGTTTTTCTGGGAAAGTCATTTTTGGTTGTCCTTATTGCTACAAAATTTAGTTGGCGCCCAATGCCCCTAAAACAGTTCCTCCTTGCCAGTGACGTTAATGAGGAAATGATCCCAAATATCAGGCTGGTATGCCAAGGAGGTCAGTCACAAGGCATTAACATTTAGAAGTTATGGAAGAGGGAAAATATATATTGCAACTATTTCTCATATTGTAAGCTCATCCAGAAAAAAAGTAAGCAGAAGTCCATTTTGAGCTTCTGCAATCATAAACAATGTTACATCATGAAAGAAGATAATGTTTTTAAATTTTTAACATAAAATTACTCCCTTTCTTACTCTACTCCCAACACACACACACACACACACACACACACACACCCCTACACATGCTTTGATGTACTCTTGTTGAAAATAATTTACTATTTCACTCATTTTTGCAGATCAATACCTCTTTTTTCCCTCAGTCTCAGAGGATATCATGATACTGGAACTAACACTGAATGATATTTCTTAAAAAGTAATCCTACCGATAATAAGATGGCAGTACTCAGAGGCTAGTGTATGAGTTTAGTATGAGAATAAGAATAGGGTGGACTCTGGGGCCCCTGGGTGGCTCAGTCAGTTAAGCATCTGCCTTGAGCTCAGGTCATGAACTCAGGGTCCTGGGATGGAGCCCCACGTGGGCTGACTGCTTAGTGGGGAGTCTGCTTCTCCCTCTGCCTCTGCCCCTCCCCCCACTTGAGCTCTCTCACGCTCTCTCTCTCTCTCTTGATCGCTCTCATGCTCTCTCTCAAATAGATAAAATCTTTAAAAAAAAAAGAACAGGGTGGACTCTATAAAGCCAAAGCTCACAGAGATCTTTGTTACTGCTAATTTGAAAAATATATATGTCTTCATTTATTCTGGATCTAATTTTCAAGAATTAAGTTGTCCCATTGATTGTCTAGTAACTAAAGAAACTTAGACAATAGTACAATTTGCATAGCAACCAAATTTATCAATCACAGGTCATGTTTGCTGATCAGCACTTTGGCAAAGGATATAGAGCCAAGTCCTTTGTGTACTTTGAGTAAATTCTGACGGAGTGAACATACTGAACGTATCTTTACAGCCCCCATTTCCCAGGTACAGATCGCTTACCTGTTATTCCATCAAAATGTCCAATTTGGAGCATTCAAGTCAAGTGTGACAGGCAAATCAAATAGGTTGGGTCATGGAAGTATAATCAGTGTTCTGAAGACATTTTTAGCACTCAGTCACACAAGCGGTTCAGGTTTAGATGAGACCGGAGCTGCTTTTTAGAGAACTTATCAGGTAGCAAAGAGAATGTCATAAAAGGGTTAGGAAGTATCATAGAGGAACCCACTGAGAGAAATAGGCAAGAAACCAATTGAGATGTATTTGGTCTCGGTTTGCCTTTTTATTTTGGCAGACCAGATATAGCAACGGATGAAATGTGTCAGTATCGTTTACCCGTTCACCCCATTGGCAGTTCTCATCAGTGAGTTATTTCACACCAATTATCATCCAGAGTGAATATGATGCATTTAATTATATCCTTTTACTATAACCACATAAGGTTGTGGTAGAGGTTGAAAATTCTCATACATTGGGGCTCCTGGCTGGCTCAGTTGGAAAAGATTGCAACTCTTGATCTCCAGGTTGTGAGTCCGAGCCCCACAGTGGTTGTAGAGATTACTTAAATGAACTTAAAAAAAAAAGCAAAAAGAAAATTCTCATAAATTAAAAATGTGCATAGGGGTGCCTGGGTGGCACAGTTGGTTGAACATCAGCCTCTTGGTTTCAGCTCAGGTGGTGATCTCAGAGTCGTGGGATAGAGCCCTGCATGGAGCTCTGCAGTTAGCATGGAGTCTGCTTGAGGTTCTTTCTCCCTCTCCCTCTGCCCCTCCTGCCCGTGCTCTCTCTCTAAAATAAATAGGAGGGCATGTGTTGTGATGAGCACCAGGTGTTATATGCAACTAATGAACTGTTGAACACTACATCAAAAAATTAATGATGATGATACTTTTATTTTCTATATATTCCAATTGTATTTAATCAATTAAAATTAATATGTCCATACAATATGTTATTAATGTAATTATATATTATGATTACATATAATATACATTAGGGTAATTGTATAATTATAGTCATATAATTGAGTTAAATATGTGTGTGTATATATATATTTGTATTTAATAAAGTAGAGCTTAACGGATAAACCTTAACTATAAAATTTTAAGACAGAAATGGAGAAAGGGTTGTGCAACTATGCCATGAACTCTTTTGGAATCAGACTATCATCTTTGTATATTTATCCCTAACATTTGGTATAGTATACATACCCATAGGCACCCATTAAATCCTCACTGAATAATGCAGGTCTATAAAAATGAACTCCTCCCATTTTCTTTTTTTCAGGGTGGGGAGGGGCAGAGGGATAGGGAGAGAGAGAATTTTTAGCAGGCTCCACCCCCAGCACAGAGCCCAACACAGGGCTCAATCTCACAACCCTGAGATCACATGACCTGAGCCGAAATCAAGAGTCAGACACTTAAGTGACTGAACCAGGGTGGCTCCACCCGCTGCTCTCATTTTCTATCTTAAAGTCTGATTGGTGATATTTAGGATGAATATATAATCTGGCCAAATTCCAGGGTATGTTTTTCTGAAATATCTATAGACACTTCATTGAAAATAAACTGGTGGCAAATTGAATTAAAATAGCAAGTACTTCTGTGACTATTAACTATAAAAGACCTCTTCAACTGTTGCTAATATATGTTATATTTAGAGAGTACTTTGGATGTGCCTTTATTTCAGGTAGTGGATTTTAATGCAGGTAGAAAAAACCAGAATGGGTGGTATACTCGTAATAACTAATTAAGTCCTAAATGCACTCTAATGTCATAGTATAGCAATAGGTACATTAAGATGAGATGCTACTTTCATAAGGAAATACTCTATCTCCTGTGAATTATACACAAAGGATAGAACTGTGATTTAGCAATTTAGAGGAACATTCTAATTACCTGGAAACAGTATTTCTTATCTGTTTTGCCTGAGGCTAGGTTTATCAAATTTTTTATTTTACCTGGAATTGCTAATTAAAGATCTCCATAAGTGCTTTACAAATAAGAACAAACTATATTATGTTTTATTGTTTCTTTATTTATAAAAGAATACTTTGCCATGAAAATTTTACTTCTCATTCATAAAATAAAAATAAACACTTTCCAGTTCCTTCCCCCTATGGTATTAAATAAAAAATAAGCAAACAAACAATTTTTTTACATGTGATATCCTGTCTTTTTTAACTTAAACCTTTACAAGAAAATAGGCCCTCACAATTTGGACAGATACTACTCAAGCCACAATTAACAAGTCTGGAAGATTCTGAACCAAGAAGGTCTATCAGCCCACTCTTTCAATACTGACGCTGAGGCAAATATCACCGATTATCAATCAATTCATGGTGTTAGATATTCCTCTTTTTCAAAAAGAAAAACCTAAATCTGAATACACATTTAAAAGGTGAGGCTCCAGATGATAATGCTAAACAAGTTTGGGGTTTTTTGGTTTTTTTAAGCACAAAAGAAATGGTTCTATTCTCCCCGGAACTCCACAGTATTGCTTGGATGTCTGCTCTAGGTGACCTTTTGTTATCTGCAAGCAGCTTAAGACCAGTAATCAGTGGCCTTGCCCTTAAGTTTGCCCTCAATCTCACTGATAATGGAGTAGATGGAGCCAAATTTTCTCTTAGAACTCAGAAGTAGGAATTTTTGAAAGTGCTTTCCAGCTTAAGCACTTCTAATTTCCATTTTCCCGTTTTATTTTCTTTCATTCATTAAGAAAAAGATTTTTGTTACCTATTTTGAATTTAAATTTAATCATTCTCTTGCAAATGTTTGTGCCTATGTCCTTACCCTATAATCTAATTCTCAGGCATTGAAGTCTCATCAGCTCTTCCTCGAAGGCACACTATTAGAAGGGTGATTACATTTCTAAAACTTATGTTTCTAGAATCTCTATTTCTGCTTAATATCTGAATGGTTCTTAGTGGGGAGATTTTTTAATTTATAAAACAAAAAGAGGGGAAAAATCCTCCTCAACAGTTGCTATGTAGACGTAGTCTGTGAAGAGCTTTCATAGGAAGTGGAACCAGACTGGAATAAGTTATCTTATACATGACTCAACCTGGTATTACCTCTGGGTTCACCTTTCAGATCTCAAGGGCTTTAGTAACAGGGAAAAAGGATCTGTTTCTTTTTATCCAGCTGGGCTGGTGGCCTCACAACTGGAGGTTTCAGTGATGAGTGGAAGTTCAATAAATATTTGTTAAGTAATATGTCAAACAGAAACATGAGTGATTTTCTTGAGGCAGCAGAGTACGTTGCTGTTGTTTCAAAATGTAATTGGTTAAAAGCTTGCTAAATAGTGAAGTTTATTTTAATAGCAGGAAGTAGGGAATATTTTTATAGGTAGGATACTGGCCAAAAGAAAGCAAAACCATCAAGAGCCCTATAACTTAAGGTTTGTTTTTTTTTTAAGGAACATGTAATTTCCACCTGTTTTTTTCAAAAAAAAGGAGTAAAATTAGTTTCACCATAATAAATCAGTTTTAACTGGTTTGGCTATTGTGACTATTGGAGGATAAATGAAGCTGCAAAGAAGAAGAGTAGAAATAGGGAGTGGGAGAAAGCCTGACGAAAGTACAAAGGGAGAGAAAAGGAGAGGGTGTTGAGAACGTGAAAGGGACGTGAAAAAGTTAAAAGACATATAGAAGTATGAGATTCCCAGACGTCCAAGGTAGGCTTTCATGGAGCAGTATCATTTACAAAGCGGGTTGGTTTGCGTTCTGGAGATTTCATGTAGATTAGCCACATGCTAGTCCCTGTCAGAGCTGCCCCGCCTACCTGCCGGGGCTACTCCTCCTAGAGATTCAGTTAATTCAGGGGGCTTGAGCCTGGAGGTATCTTTATAGCCATTCCGTTTGCCTCAGAAATAAAGAGGAACTATTTAACACTACCTAAAAATAAAGCTTTAAAGAATTTATTCAAGCAGTTTACCAAGGCCTCTTTTATTTTGCTGTATTCTCTGTAGACCAAGATATTTGCATCCAGTTCCTCAGCAGAAAACCTTGAAATTGTGTGAGCTGTGATACACAGTGCTATACTTACAGAATTTGTGACTTACAAACTACTTGTTTGTGTGGTACAAAATTGCCATCAGTCCAGCCGGCCCCAGCCACAGTGTAGCCCATCCCCATGTGCCTGGCCCAAAGCCGGGTCGCAAACTGCGATGGGCACAAGATTCAGCAGGGTTTGCTTGCTTTAAATCCAGATTCCTGAGTTCCAGGCCCAGAAATTCTGATCCAGTAGATTAGAGGTAGGGCCCCGAAATCTGTGTTTAACAAGCAAACCTCCACCCCGGACATTTGGTGGCCAGCGTCCGGACCACGGCTACTTGAATAAACCCCTTTCCCTAAGGAGTTCTGTGTCCTTGTGCTAATCTGTGCAGACTGGGAGCTAGTTGTACCCATTAGAAGCAGCCACCTGCCCTCCACCATCCTGCACTCTGGCAAGGTGCTCCACTGAGAAGGGGTTTGCCGCATCTCGGAGTGGAATTCAGCAATCTTATAGAAACGGTATCACAAATGTAACTAAATGCGACTTAATTCTCAGGGTTCTTGTTTGGGTTCAGTATGGGTTAAGTGCACTAGAAATTAAGCCCCTCGTGTAATATTGTTTCTGAGGGGAAAAGAAGGATGTGTTGAAAACAACTTACAAAATGTTTGAATTGCTTAGACAAATTAGGAAGAGTTTAAATTTAGAAACAACCTTGTGCCCAAGGTAGATTGCCTCTGATTTTGCTGTTTGAAACTCCATGACCTCCTGAAACAAAGTGGTAGGAGCCAGAGCTAGCATTCTAGGACTATCATTTTCTAAAATGCCATATTGTCTTTTCTTTCATTTGACCTACCTATGATTACTTAATGTTTAGCCTCTTTTCTGCAAAAGAAGGATATGATATGATAAACAAAAATTAGTTCTGCTGATTTCTGAACTACACTGTGTCCTGTTATCTAGATACTGGACTATGGGCAATATGCACCCTTCCATTTTCTAAGGGAGGTGGTAATGAACAATACGCTTTCTCTGTTGCCTCTCCTACTTTGTTCCTTCTTGATATAACTCAAAAAAGGATGCCACGGGCTGTTGGAGATAAAAATCTGCCTCAGGCTGGAAAGAAAAAAATATGGCTGATATGTGCCTGATGACAATATTTGGATTCCCCCAAACCCAAAATAAAATGAACTTCAAGAGATTACGGTTTCTTTTATCTCGATTGTTCTTTGTTGCCCAGGTCATTCAGAAATGTTGGTCTCTTGTTTCTTCATTCTTTGCCATATGGCTTACGCTCAGGTGTAAAGTCACCATTTCATCATGTTTACCCTGTGAGGGCTTTTCATCTCTCTCCACTTTGTATTGGTCGGCATGTGGCCTCCTCATCTGAGCCATACTAGCTGGGCTCTCTGTCTCACTGATCAACACATGGTAGCATATGGACCAGGGCAGTTAGGTAGAAGGCAGACCAGGAAATTTTTCCTCATGCTTCTTGATTGGATGAATTCGAGGAAAGATCTCCTATAGAAATACAGTTTCGTTTTCTTGAAAGACTGATCATTTTACATGTGTACAGAGAATACGTTTACCATAAACTTCTCTGATTGGAATTACAGATGTGCATATGCAAGCATAGAAGTGGGAAAAATGTATCTGCGCTGTGTATTATTTTGTATACATAAGGTTGGCATTTCCAAATAACCGAGCATAGAACAAAAATTGTCCCGTTTATGGCCAAGTAGACTTGCATGCCAACAGAAAGACATGGTGGTATTAAAACCATATGCAATTCTAGCCATTTTTTTCTCTTTTCTCTTCATGGGTATTGCATGATGGTATTTCGAATACAAATACTAATGTGCTTTGGAAATAATGGCACTCGCAGGTCTTTCATCATATTGTATCACTGCTTTATCATATTAGGCTAATACACTGCGAGAGTTGGTAGAACCTCTCCATGCCAAATCGGATCCACTTCTGTTGGCACTCAACCCATTGGACTCACAGATTGATAAGCTAATGTTTAGAGAATTTAGATCGGAGAGAGTCGGCACGGCGCAGACTCAGCATCAACCTCTTGCAAGCAACTAAAATGGCCTCGTCCTTGCTGTTTATAACAGAAAACTGACTTTTAAAAAGCTTAGATCATCAAGTGTTTTGGATTGGGGGCCTCCCTAAAGGGATATTAAGAGGGGCAGGCCACTCTTAAGAAGAATGCGAGCTTCCTACACTGGGACTAGCATAAGATCAAAGCCCATCAAGCTGGAGCACAGTGACAGAAAACTGCGTTTCTATGGGAGAACGGAAGGGGAAGGGTACTGACTGGGGAAGGGCTGTGTGTGGTGACACCTCAGTTGTGTTCTCCTGACACCAGGAAAGGAGAGGGATCAGCTCCGATAACTAGAAAACCCTGGCTATTTAATGGACTCTTTGGTGGCCTCTTTAAGGCAAAGCAGAGGAAGCAAATTCTGTGTATTAAGTGTATTTTGCATTTTTAAAACTTGACGTGCTGTATTGTACTAAACTAAATGTAATCTATTAAGGCAAGGTATACATACCCTGCTCTGAAATTTACTATGTTTATTCTATTATCAAGTGTATTCAGGTGCAACACAGAGACTGCTTTCGGTGACACTAATGAAGAAAATTCCTCATGCCAGGCTTTATTAGATTCCTCAGCTAAAATTCTAACTTTCTCCTTATTTCTTGGCACTTGTATACAAATGGTATTGCCTCACAGGACAGGCATGAGCTATTCTTTTTCTGTAAAATTTTCCGAATCTATAGGCTGTGGTTCTCACTTTTGAAAAAGTATTTTGTCTGGATGTCTTTCAAACTAGCTTCAGATATTATTTAATACTATGTAACTGGGTCCCCTATGGCTCAATATTGCTTATTTTTCTTCTGTAGTGGATGTGAACTTTCCTTAATTTAGTTGGATTAAGACACTCTGTAATAATTTCAATGCTAATCAATGGATATTTCATACTGTGCAATGAACAAATAATTTAACATTGTATTTGGAAATGTTTTTTCTCCTTCCTGTCGCGGCAGTGTGTGGTACTGCATAATGTGAATACCTGTAAAAATATAAATTACTTAAAAATAAACATATGACCAGTTGGTATCAAATCTTTTTAGATAGCTAAATAATTTGCTAAGTATGCTTGATAGTAAATATCTTTCCAAAGAGAAGTAATCTCTGCTTCTTTCTCACAAATGGAATTTGTGTTGTGAATAAAAATCACATTGATCTGCCTTACAATTGCCTCTGTGCTCTAACCATTTTAATGTGTTTTTAAAGTATATATGAAAATGATGGTTGTGGTATTTAGAAATCCATTGAAAAGCTCTTTGTTGGCATTTAATATTAGTGGGATTTTCTTGGGTCATTCTCTCTATTTAAGTCATAGTAAAGTATTATGATAAGAAGAGTTCTCATTTTTTCTCGTTAAGGCATATGCTGACTCCACATTCATTTTTGAATATAATCATGTCTTAGCTTTGGTTTTAAACTGTCCTCTTTATGAATTCCTGCCTGAGAGTCAGGGTGCTTTGACCTTCATGTCTCTACTAGTTAAATTTTTTGAATTCTATGGGCAAATCTAGAATCTGTCATTTATGTTTGTGATTGTCCTTCAAAGAACCTTCCCTGTGGATCAATAAATCAATGCCAAGGACACCAAGACTTTGCCATCTGAACTATTCCTCATCAAAACTCCTGTAGTCCCCTGAAAATTCAACCACGCTTTTATTTATGGCATTAAACCACACAATTTGGCAGAAATTACATGCTCATAGAATGAAGTGTAGAATAAACTTCAGTTCTGCCTCTTTGTCAAGAGTCCAATCTTGTTGGAAGTAAGTTTTCCTGTCATGCAGAAGGGATTGACTGACACTAATATGGGCTGCACTTAATTTTGATGAAGCACAAGGTCATTCTTAACAGGGATGGGCTTCACATGTTCTTCTTTAAAAAGGATCCACTCAAGCTGTTCTTTTAAAAGAAAGGTATTTTCTAACTTGAAATCAGTTTTTCATCAGTATTTTGCCTAAAAGATGTAAATTATTTTTAATTATGTAAAAGGGTGGTTGAGTACAGAGCAGCGAGTAAAAGCCAGCTCTTGAAATCTTCTCCTTTTTTTTTCTGCTATAACAAACTGCCTTCCCTCCAGTTCTACAATGCTAGGCACAGCTATTGACTTATATAAAAGCATGAATTAAGAGATCTAATATTTAATTATAAGACAATTCAAATTATAGCGTAAAGTCCTGAATACATAATCGTCTTTAGCATAAAACCGAGAAACATTAAACCTGTCTACATGGAGCCCATTAAAAGTTTAATTGTCACCTTACATATAAATAAGTTGTTTATTATGGCATGCTAGTAAATTAGTATTCACAGAAACCAGTCTGTGTCTCAATGCAAATGTTAATTGCCCTTCCTGACAAGAATAGTGCTCCACGTACATGCCGCCCTCAGCCCAGAAGCTTCAGAGCCTCAGAGCCCCCTGTGGCTGCACTTGAGCAAATGCCTCTCACATCTGACTGGTGACTAATGCTTCTATGTCCAGCCTGCTCTCCCACTTGTGACTTAGCTTTTCCCAGCCTTCTGTGCTCATCACCCAGTGGTGTTGTGGAAGGAACTGTTTCCACGAGGACATCATTGTCCAATTTTAAAAGGGCACAGTTCCCCTCCAAAACATGTACCAGAAACGATGATCCGTCGTTGGCTTGGTTCTTCAAGAGCCCCACTGGTACACGCATCGCGTTTTGTTTTGTTTTCATTTTCTCCTCTCCTTCAACAATTGTCATTGCAGGGGCAGGGAAACAGGGAGGACACCAGAAGGATATTCTAGGTCTCCAAGTTTGTATTCTGCTCTCCTTCATGTTCACCAAAGAAACCTGAACGAAATCACACAATAAACTGTCATAAAAATTACACAGTCACAGGACAGGGAGCCTTCTCTGGAGTACTTCATGTATAAAGTAGAGGAAACCATCACTCGCTTTAAATGTTGGGTGCAAAAGGCACTGTGCCCAGGAGAAGAATGGGAAATGCAAATGAGAGGGAGGCATATTCTGCTCAGGGAAAGTCACAGTCTCTGTACAGATGGGGCCATTAAGGTACAGGAGGAAAAAACATTGGAATTTCTCCTCAGGTTTCATAACTCGTCCTTTCGAATTTATTTTCTGTGTCTGTTTTATAGCGTGCATATCTATTAATATACAGTAATACATGTATGTAAGTTATCAACAATAGAAGTGTTTTAACTGGTAAAGATGCACAATCAAAAAAATTTGGAAACCACCAAGCATGAAAGTAGGGAAATACGTCAACTAAAGACCTTTTAGTATCTGAGATGCATTATGATCTGCTAATAAGCCACTCGCAAGAAAGTTGCAACGAACTACGTATTGTGTTGTGTTACCTAATGTTTTTCCTTGAGCTTTTTTTTTTTTATCACCACCTGGAAGTCATGTGCAACCTGAAACAACTGGACAGTGAATCGTCGTGATACCACATTCCTAGAGTCACGATATTTCATAGTGTAGTTAGAGTACAAATGAGACAACAGAGGGTCTTCTTTCACCCCTGCCAAGTAGGACACAGCCAGAAATAACCCCCCCACCCCGCCACACAGAATACAAGTTAATCCATCAGTAACTTCATTGTGATCCTCAAATCTATCAGCCAATGAAATTTTATATCGGAAAGAGAACTTTGTTCACTTTGCTTTAATAAAATTGGAAGAGTATGTCATTTGATACAGGACTAATTTACACACTGTAAACATAAATAAAATTTGGGAGGGAATTTATTCCTGCACAGACCCAGAATTCCTGAGTAAATTGGAGACAAATAAAAATTTCATTGTGGCAGCGATACACATCCTCATTAGGAATTATAGAAGGTTCTTAAGAAGGTTCCTATATACGTCCTGTGGTTTGCATGTGGTCTTCTACACTTTGCCAACTTTCCGAAAACATTCTTTCAAATTTCAAAAGAGCTGGCGCTCCGCCAGTGCTCCAAATGGCTGAACTGGTACATTGAAGGAAAGTCAATTGGGAAGCAGAACTCGACAACTGCTTGCCTCATCTTCAAAAACAAGCCTCTTCTAGTAGAAAAGCCGAAGTTTAAAAAAGAGAAACCAGAAGAGAAGTGAGGAGACAAAGAAGAAGAGGGCAAAAAGAGAAGAAAATAAAGGTGTTTTCACATTCTCAGTTGCAACAGTAGCCCCAGTTGACTTAATTGATATTCTTCTGAGAAAAAAAAAATCAAGGAAACAAATTGAAAATTATAAAAGAAAATAAAGGTCTGTTTTTGTCTTGAATGTTGAGTTCCGTGTTGTTTTGACTGTTGAGCACAGTGAATCAGATTTATAACGTGACTTTGCTCTTCACCCCCGTCCTTTGGAAATAAAAGGACTCTTTGTCTAGTCTTAAAATGTTAAGTAATTGGTGGCATTTTGTGGTAGCCTGGCATCTCAATCCCTCATCCTTTCTCATCCCACTACTGTGTCTTGTGGTGTTGCATATGTGTATGATGTGTATGGACTGGGGTGGGGAGAGCCTTACTTATCTCTAGTAGGAGCCGCACTATTCCATTAATATACTTGGAAATGTTTCTGTGTTCCGTCTCATTGTGATTCCTTGTTCAAATGTGCTGCCCAGAGATAAATCTATACTGAATTCTTCTTAACAGCTGTCAAACCAGATTCTTCGCAGAATTGTGTTGTCCTTTAACGGCAAGAAGGGGGAAAAAACTTTCCATTTGTATTTATTTAATAGCTGTGTGTGTCACTTTTTAATATTAAATCTTTACTTATCCTTCTTAAAGTAGAACCACATTGAAATTTTACAAAAAAGTCAGTCACCTGGCCCAGTATTCTGCAAACTTTAAGAACTGGGGAGAAAGAAAACTGGATAAGAATGTTTTCAAACAAAATATATACTCCATACGGTGTTAGGTAGTTATCTTAAAATAAAAATTTACTATATAAAATATAAAAATACTTCTGCCTTCCTTAAATCCTAAAACTAAATTCTGAATCCCTTTTTTTCTTCCCATTCTTTCAAGAACTGATAAGCTACTAATCCATTAGGCCACCTGATACATTAACCACTGTAATTCACATCACTTAGGCCTCCCCCTC
>NC_048238.1:17925459-17931359 GCF_002007445.2 Ailuropoda melanoleuca
CTCCCCTGCCCCCCCCCACCGCCCCAAGCTCTATGAAATTACATCTGGCTTTAGATGCAGTCTTGCCCTGAGGCACAAAGAATGATGACTACCAAATAATTCCTCGGGGTCTTTTCTTGGCCTATGATTTATGAAATGGAATTATGCTGTTCCAATATATCTTTGTTTTTACAACTCCCATTCAGTTACCCTCAATAACCTTATGATTTTGTGCCTTCCTGGCTCCAAACCCATTCTCAGTCAAAATTCCCTATCTTATTTCGATCTTGCTCTTAACCCACAAAGCAGTTACTCCTTTTCACAGTCCTCCATTCACCCGTCCCTCAAAATCCTCTAGGTGTTGCCGACATCCAAGGATGAGCCAACAGAGAATTAAAAAGCTGTTGTTTAAAAGGGATTTTGTATTTTTATAGTTCTTAGTCATATGATTAGGAAGTTAAAAATTCGTTAGAGAGGGATTAATGATAGCATGTGCTGATGATAACAAGGAACTTTCTAACGGAAGAACTCAATAACCATACCGACCATTAGTTGCTAACCTCCACGGCAGTGCCAAAAATTGAATATGAAACTGCAATGAAGCTACTTTTTACTGCTAAAGGTGATCCTTTCAAGTTAAGGTACTGTGTTTATGGGCTTTGGGGGCAGTTTTAGGTACACTCTCATTTTTTTAGAATGCTGCTCTTTAAGGAATTCTCACAAATCTGTCAGTGCCTACTGTTAAAATACACAGTTCAAATGAGCACTGCCCAAATTGGAAGTATAGGATTCTTGTTAAAATCATGGATCCTGGAGCCAGACAGCCCAACTGCAATTCTGGCTCCAGCACTTAACACTTACTAAGTATGTCCTTGAGCAAGGTGCTTCCCTGCTATAAAATGAAAATCAAATAGCTCTCTCAGTATTGTGAGAATTAAGAGAGACCATGAATGTTAATCATTTACCCTTCTGCCTGACACATAGAAATGTTAACTACTGTTATTAGCAATTAGGGAGTCTTTTTTTTTTAACTATGTCAGAAAGCCTAAAATATTCACATGGACCATGGTAGAATGAACAACATTCCATATTTACTCCCTGAGCCAATATAATTAGTATTCCTCAAATAGTACTCTTTGGCTCTCTATTAAAGGAAACATGAGATAGCCCTAATCCTATCTACCACTCAAAGCAAAATCTGAGTTTATCTTTGTTTATCATTATTGCAAAAGATATGACATCAGTATTCAGGCAATTAAAGAACAAGATGGGAGAATGATTTATTCAAATAGATCTAAGATCCTTTCCTGAACCAGTCTCTAATTTTTTTTCTCAAAAATATTTAATTAGGGTATTTCCTTCCCAGATCTTACAAATGCTAAGTAGCTTCTCCTAGTATGTGCCAGATTTTTCCTTACATTTGCATATAAACATTCTCATATTTCATTTTAATTAAACCATTATTATTAATGATAATTTATGATCATGTACTTGATTTACAATATGGCAGGCATTACTATGGCAGTCACATGAAACCTAATAATCCTCTCTGGTACATTATTGGAAGATTTTTATAATCAGATATATTCCAGTGAATGCCATTCCATCTTACGCAGTCTGGAAAAATGTAAAAATCAGTTCATTCAGTATTGCCAAACCAGGAGAGCTCTATTAATCAGCACTTCTATGCTTCTCAGTATAATGATAAGGGATATTCATTAATGTGTTAAAATATTAAATTACATGCAGGATTGTTTCTGTGTTGTGTACCTTTTGTACTCTATCTTTGAATTTAATGGACTCAAGATTATGTACGGCGATTTGCTATTCAGAGAATATTCTTTTAACCAAACATCTTATTATTTGACCATTCTAAAAAATCTGACCTAATATAACTAGCAGCTGTGGGGGGGGTGGTTCATGTAATACAGTGTTTCCCCAATCATTCATTATCCTGTTTTTCAGATGGTTGGGATTTTTTTTTAGTAGATTTTTGGAGTGTCCATTACACTGGATTCATTTCTCTCTTTTTTTGGACATTGCAGGTGAAAGTAGGGAAGAAAAGTTAGGAGATTCATTGCAAGATTTATACAGGGCATTGGAGCAAGCCAGTCTGTCACCGCTGGGAGAACATCGCATTTCAACCAAGATGGAATACAAGCTATCATTTATAAAGAGATGTAATGACCCTGTGATGAATGACAAACTACACAGGCTGAGAATTCTCAAAAGCACTTTAAAGGTAAGAATACAAAATGGAAGGAGAATTTCCTTTCAAGAGCTTCATTCTTTAGCTCTGTGGATTAGCAGATACACTAAATGAAGAAATACAAAACGGGGAGGGGGAAGGGAGGACAGATTAACAGGCAGAACCTGAGGCCGAGCTGTTCCTAAAGCGCTGGTACAGAGGAAAACACCTTACTTTTCATTATCATCTCAAAGTATTGGCTAAATGTTATGTGACTTAGTTCTAGGAGAAAACAGGATGTAATTAAAATTTTTTTCAAAAATGTGGGGCTGGTGTTATTCCTGGGTCTTTCGTTTTCCTAAGATAAATATGCCATGCCGTTATTAATATAGTTATTAAAAGAACACAGCATGCATGCAGAATGCAGTAGTGGGCACTAAAAGGCTTTGCGGTATTTCATGAATATCTCCTGCAGCACATTGGGAGTGAAGCCACAGTGATTCATGTTCCGTGTACAAATTTTATAATTGTTCTGTTTACGCTATCAGTTCCCAACTCACATGTTACTTTCTTATTCTTCATTTCCATGAGCGCTTACATTATCTCCAGTCTCCTTATTACGCCACCCCCAGATTGGGGAGGAGGTGGTGAAGAGAGGGGAGCAGAGAGGCAGGAAGTTGAGGGAGACAGAAAATAGAGCCCCCTCACTGTGTGTATATGAGGGGAGAGGGCCTGTTATACAAATTCTTCCTAAGCGGGTTTTCCACCCTTGAAAACTCAAAAAGAGAAAGGAACTACCGTACAGAGTATGTGGTGCAGTAATTTTAGGAAACAGAAGGTCAAAGGGCTCTTTTGGGAAATATTTCAGATTCATAGTGTGCTGCTGAGGTTTGGTGATTCTGAAGCTTGATGAGTACCAAAGAGAGAAACAAAATAGAAAATGCCTGATTTAAAAAAGTTTCCGGTAGCAAGCAGCCAAGTTTTCAGAGTCAATTAGCTTTCAGTTGGCATTCATGCAAGCACTATTGCAAATCCATGGGACGACTTAATGGCCTTTTGGTAACTAAGGCCAGAATTTTAAAAGAGCTATAATATTCATAAGAATAATGCTGCTGGGGCGCCTGGGTGGCTCAGTCGGTTGAGTGTCCGACTCTTGATTTCGGCTCAAGTCATGATCTCAGGGTCCTGAAATCGAGCCCCATGTCGGACTCTGCACTCAGCCTGGAGTCTGCTTATCCCTCTCCCTCTGCTCCTCCACCTCTCGTTTTCTCTTTCTCTCTCATAAATAAATAAATAAAATCTTCAAAAACAAAAAAGTGGTTCTGCTGACCAGCCGTACTCCAAAGATAACCTCACCTTCCCACCTTACAGAGCACCCCACACCATTCAGATCCAAACTGTCTGGTTGTGAAAACACAGGCATTTTGAAGCTGGTCAGGTTCACATATTTTTAAAGTCCCGCTTCTGTCTTGTTCTCTCAGCCCCTCACACCTGTCTTTTATGCTCTGGATTTCCAAAAGCATTTACTTCCAGTAGCAAAGAATTTGAGCTCCTGCCAGTGTTCAGTTCATAGAGTATTGGTGAATCACTAGGGGTGTGAGGCTGTGCTCCACTCTCTGGGGCAAAGATGATGAAAAGTCACTGTGGAGAAATGTGCCTCGTTGATAAAACCAAACTCCAGAGCCCTGTGCTTTTTAGTGTGGGAAATTAGCAGGGGATGGAACTCTCCCATTAGGAAAGGATAATTGCCCAAGCAACCCTGCATGTGTACTCCCTGGAACTGTAACAGGCCCCTCCCCGAGCACAGGGCGACTCCCAACATCCTCGGCCCCAGCCCCACTGTCCCCATCTGGCCCCAGGGACCAAAACAACTGCTTAGGCACCTTGCTATCTTTCCCACCCAGCTCTCCCTTCCCACTTCCTGCAGAACATTCCCTAGACTTCCCTGCCCCTTCCTTGAGCCCTTAAAAGACAGGCCTTAGCTTCTCGGACTGTCTTACCCCCTTATCTTCCATCCCCCCTTCCACCTGGAAGACTCGCTTCTCCCACAGGAGACAGCTGCGCTGTGTTGAGTTCTCCCATAATGAAGCTCATTCTTCAGCTGAGAGCCTTTGCATTGCAGACCCCCAGTGCTACAGGAAGGGAGCCGTGACATTCCTACAGCAAGAATTATATATTTATAGTGACAAGAGGGCCGTGCTCTCTCTCATGCAAGTATGAGGAGCTAACCATCTAGCAGGAAAGATAGGACTGGGCAAAATAACTCAAGACATAGTATGTGGTAATTCCACTCAGTGGCAGGGATAAAGTGTTGGGAGGACATAAAGGAGGGAGAAAACATTTTCTTTTCGATTGTTGATGGAAAGCTTTAAGAAATGGAGGCATTTGAACTGGATCTTAAAGAATGAGGAAGGTTTCCATAGACAGAGATGGGAAATGAGACCAGCCAAGAGAAATGAACCACACGGAGTGGGCAGTACAGGCGTTCCTTGGGTGTAGAAAAAAGCACACTAGGATTTGAGTCTAAATAGCTGGATTTGAGCATACCAGAGCTGCTTGTTATGGGTTTCTTAAGATTTGCATATTAACTTTTTTATTTTAAACGTGAATAAAAGTCTGTACCCAACTTAACTGTTGAATACTTCTTGCTTTTCAGGCCAGAGAAGGGGAAGTAGCCATTATTGATAAAGTCCTAGACAATCCAGACTTGACATCTAAAGAATTCCAACAATGGAAGCAGATGTACCTCGATCTTTTCTTGGATATCTGTCAAAACACCACCTCAAATGACCCATTAAGTATTTCTTCTGAAGTAGATGCAATCACTTCCTCTCTCACACACACTCACTCGTACATTGAAACACACGTGTAAGTGTATTCTGCCCTCTGACCATCTGGTACCTTCGGGTACTTTGAACAAGTATACAAGGTAGTTTTATATCAGTGTGTGGGACACTTGACAAGCTATACTTTAATGTTACCAAACTATATGAAAAACCGTATATGGTCATGATACCACTGTCTTTAATGAGCATTTGTATATTTTATATGCAATTAGTGCTCAGCTTATGTTTACCATGTGCAAAATCAACTGTCTTCAATGACTTAAAATTAACTTTTGCAAACAACTGTGAAGACAGGTGGTCTTCAAGTAGTAAAACCACAAAAAGGCAGTTTTCTATCTAAGGTCATCTTTTCTCCCTCCAAGTTAATTTTATATAAACAAGACTTCAAAAGTAAATCACATTTTTTCAGGTGCAGACATCCTTGTGGGTGGGAAAGAATTTAAACCTTTTTTATATTTATTAAAATGTTCTAAGAATTTTCTTAAACATTGCACAAAGTCTAATGCTGTAGTTTTATTTTTGTGAAATGTAGATATGCATACAAGAGTCAAGCAAAATAGAGGAGGCATCAACATAAGAAAAGTTCAGGTATCTAATATTCGTCTTAAAAGTCTGTTAACTTGTGAAAGCTGGTTAATGGAAATACTATTCCAAATCTATGGGGACACTTAATGGTGTATCAGGGCAAAGCTTTGTAAGATGTTTTTGTAACTAAGACCAAAATTGAAGATAGAGCTGCTTTATTTTCTTGGTTTAAATCTTCCTTTATTTTTGTAGTGATGAAATGCTGATTGTGTACAGAGGAATTTTAGAGTGGATTTTGTAAAACACAGCTAATTCACCCAGAAAGGCAGCTAATAGATATATATATATATATATATATATAT
>NC_048238.1:17931516-17955631 GCF_002007445.2 Ailuropoda melanoleuca
TATATATATATATATATATATAAAATTTCAGCCCAAACTCATGTTTTTAAACTCCAGCTTCTAAAAAACAAGGGATAAACTGAAACGAATCAACTTTCCAGTTAGTTTACAATTTTCCCCCTAGTCCATTAATTAAACTTATGTAATTATATTACAGGCAGGGAAGTAAAATACATTTAGTTACAGGCCAATATGTGTTCTAATATCGAAAACAATGTTGAAAAATAAAAATGTGCCTCTCTCCTGAGGAGCAAGAGGATAATGGTCATTCAGAGATATATTACATTGAATTATATGAGAGAAAGAATTTACAGAGGTTTTTCCTAGCTTCATGAATTGTTTCTATAGAGTGGATGAAGTCTGTGAAAAAGTCCTCTTCATATATTTTCCATTTATAAGTATCTCGTTTTTGAAAGTGATCACAGCATGATAATGACTGTACTGCTTTTTAGTGTCTGGCTGCATAACGTACAAGTCACAATTTGCTGTTTTTTTTAGGAGGAAGAAGAGACCCTCCTTTACTATTCTATATCCTAAAATCTACTTCTAATCAGCTTTATACTGTTGCCTGTACAGCTCAGTGAATGTACTTTCATCTCTAAGAGTTCAGATATATGCCAGTGAATATTTTTGCTGTAGAGGAGAAAGTAAAAACTCCACAGCAGGGATCTTTTTCTTTGCTTTTGAAACCAACATTGAATCACTATCGTTTTGCAGACTTTGCACACTGTACAGG
This sequence comes from Ailuropoda melanoleuca, assembly GCF_002007445.2. Classification (NCBI taxonomy): domain Eukaryota; kingdom Metazoa; phylum Chordata; class Mammalia; order Carnivora; family Ursidae; genus Ailuropoda; species Ailuropoda melanoleuca. The sequence continues at coordinate 17,932,253 of NC_048238.1, forward strand.
AGAGTGGCCTTTCTACAGCACATTTTCAGTAATCCTATATTTAGTCAAAATGGATGAGAAATCATGTATTAATGTTTGTATGGAATTTTGGGTCTAGTGTAATATTTTTATCATTTAAAAAAACCTATTTGTAAAAACATTTATTTACTGCATGGATATTGACGTACATTAAATTTGTGGAATTTTGTATATGTAAAAAAAAGAAACCCAAAACCTCTTGTCCTAAAATGAAGTGTGCTTGTTACAGGTGTTTAGACTTGTTGATGTTTACTAGACCAAATGTGTACATTCACTTAAAAATATATGTACCTGATGGATGTGTCATGAATACAGTGGCAAGGTTGTGCCCTGTAAAGAATGAGCAGTTGATGGAAAGACTAGCTGTGTTGCTACTAAGCAGCTTTTACTTTTGTAAAGTCAGCTCTGTGGTTTTAAATGGTAAAAATTAAACTAATGAATTTTAAAAGACTCGTGACTAGCTTAGCATGAAAGAGACCTTTTAACACTATATTTATCTGTACATTTTATTGCATTAGTTTCAAATCTAGGAGAGAGGCAGCACTGTAAACTGAAGTGAAATAAATTTAGCTCTTAATGAATCCTTATAAGGCACCTACTTTATTCATACAGAGTCCTCACCACATTTCTCTGATACCTAATCACAGAGCCTCCCTCCCCCTCACCCCTTCCCTAGTCAGGGAACTTTGCCACTCCATCCGTGGTACAAGCCAGAAGCAGCAGCTGTTCCGTGTGTGCAAGGATCTTTTCTGAGACCCTACAAAATCAAGCTCCTTTCCCATTTAGCTGACACAAACTTGAAAATTTCACCTACTCCTCTTTCCTTTCTATTCTTGGGTAGTTGGGGTGGGGGGGAACCGCCAAAAATGTGTTTTTTGTGGGGTTTTTTGTTGTTGTTGTTGTTGTTGTTGTTTTCTTTTTTACAAATATAACCTACGGCATGTCTGCAGAATGAACTTTTAAAGAAGATGAAAGAAGTAAGTTTGGGTTTTGCTAGATGTTCCATGTAACCAGAAGAACCTGATTATTATGGCTAAAGACTGCTGAAATAAAACTTAAAACTAATGAGCTGCCTAAAGCCATGCCAAAACCAGGCTAGGGGTAATAATGAGGGACAAAAGAACTTAACCTAGGATATTTTCTCCAAGAAAAAAGTGCTTTCTTAGAAATTTTTTCCCACTCAGTTCTACATTTATATTAAACCATCAGAGCAGAACTATAAACGTGGTTCTGAATCATAAAATCATAGTTCTCCTTACAATGATTTCATGCTATTTCATGAAGGCACTTTCCCTTCACTATTTATTCAGATAATGCTATCTTTTCCGACTATTTCTTACAGCCTTTATAGCTAACAATTTTCCGGGTTTTGTATACAACTTCTTGTGGTACTTTTTTGGCCTTGTTTGTTTGGCACAAAAGTAATCACTGTTTAGCACCTAGGGCAAAACTTTAACTGTAAGAGGGAAAACAGGGCCATATTTTATTTTCAAAAGTCCATTTCTAGACCAGCATGAGTCTTCCTAGAAATCCCCAGCTCATTGAAGCCTATTCATACATTCTATTTTGACCCCTCTAGCCTCCCATTCTCAGATTAAGGGACATTTTTCCTCTTCGACCAAGCCTTTGTTTGCATCCTTAAACTTCAGAAGCCGCTCTGCTCCCAGAGTCTCATTCTTAGGAAAAGCCCACGCGTTACTCTGTAAGCCTGCTCAAGCGCGACTTTTTCTCCTCTGTCGTCCGGAGACTGCACTAACCCAATAAGCCCAGCACTAAATCTGGCGCCTCTCCGAGCCCTCCCTCCCTCTCCTCATCCCCACCCTCAGCCAGCTGCAGCACTGCGCACTGGAGGCCATTCCAGGCCCAGGGTAGCGCGCAGCCAATGTCCTCCCAGCGGTCCAGGTCGAGGTCATAGCCCACCACGTTGCGGGTAGGCACCTGCCGCGAGTCCCGCCATTTGAGGCCGCCCAGCAGCAGCGCCGTCTCCTCCACCACGGCCAGCCCATAGCAGAAGCGATCATAGGGTAGCGGCCGCAGCCGAGTCCACTGGTCCGTGCCGGGGTCATAGCGTTCGATCTCAGAGAAGGGCTCATAGCGCCCCAGAAAGGCGAACACCGCGCCGCGCAGCACAGCCATATGGTGCCCGAAGCGGGCCGTGCTCATGGGCGCCCTCTTGCTCCACGCGCGCTCCCCAGGGCCCAGGGCATACACTTCCCGGAGGCTGCTCGCGCCGCCCTCGCCTCTTCCCGCCTTACCCCCAGAGATGTACACGACGCCGCGGTCCCCGACGGCCCCCGCGTGGCCGTGCAGCGCCCGCGGCAGTGCCCCGGCCGCCGTCCAGCGGTCCCGGCGCAGGTCATACATTTCTACGGACGCCAGCGCCTGGCCGTCCGCGCCCAGACCCCCGACAGCCAGGAGCCCCTCGCCCACGGCGCCGCACCAGAAATGGGCCCGCGCTTCCCGCATAGCTGGCACCGCGGTCCAAGCGTGGAAGCGCGGGTCGTAGCGGTGCACCTCGGCCGTGACCGCCCGCACGCCGTCTGCCGGGGGTGAGGCGGCGCCATCAGAAGGACTCTCCCCGCCCAGGACGAACAGGAAATTGCCTACGGTGCACACGCTGTGCCCCAATAGCGGCGCAGGCAGCCGTGTGAGACTGCGCCAGCGGTGGTTGTACACGTCGAAGGCCACCACGTCCTGGGTGAACTCCCAATCCTCCTCCTCTTCCAATTGCTCATCTTCCTCCTCCTCCTCCTCCTCTGGCTCGGCTGCGGCGACCCTGCCCCTGGCTACCCCCCGGGGGACCACGACCTCCTCGGTCACTGCCTCCCGCGCCCTGCACCCCCCTACCAACAAGATGCGGGTTTGGGGACTCCGGACGCTGGTCTGCTCGCCCTGCAAGAGCGGCTGGCGGGAGGGCGCCGTGTGGTAGTTGAGGGCCTGGATGATGAGGCCCTTGACCCGGGGAGGCAGGACGAGGCCAGAGCCCGAGTACACGCGCCGCAGCACGTCAGCAGGTACTAGGCCGAAGCGAACTCGCTCGAGCAGCGAGGCGCAGTGGGCCAGGCGTTCGGCCTCAGGCTCCTGCCGCAGCCAGGCCAGTGCTAGACCCAGCAGCCAGGCCTCAGGCACCCGCGCCACGTCGGGGGCACCCAACACAGCCTTCAGCGACGTAGGGTTCAGCTCCAGCAGCCCCATGGGGCCCGCGCCCCGCAGCAGCAGCTCCCGCAGGTGGCGCACAATACAGCTCTCTGCGGTGCCCAAAGTGTGCGCCAGGCCGAAGCGCGCCGCCACGTTGGCGGCGAAGCAGCAGTTCTCCGGCGCCAGCTGGCGTTCCAGGTAGCGGCCACACAGCCCCAGTGCCTCGGTCACCTGCAGGTAGCTGGCGGCCTCCAGCGTGTCTTCCACCGTGTCCATGGAGAGCGGCAGCCAGGCTGTGTAAATGAAGTCCAGCAAGCGCTGCAGGCCGGCCGCCGACGGCACGTGTAGGTGGATCACGCTGGCCCTGGATTCCCGGGTGTGGCTCTTGAACAGGGCCCTGAAGTAGTCGCTGGAACACGCGAGCAGCGACCTATGCGCCAGGAACTCGCTGCCCTCGACCTCCAGCGTCACATCGCACAGGAAGCCCTCCGCGCGCAGGGCCTGATAGCCGGTGAGCAGTGCGCCGCCATGAGCTTTACAGTAAGATAGGAAGTAACTCATGATGTCCCGGGCGGGAAGCAGCCTGGCCGGGGACCCGGCACGGCCAGAGGCATCTCGGGGCACAGCGCCCCAGGGCCCCCTACGCGAGCCCCACAGCCCCTAGCAGGGGCCCGTTTTTGCCTGCTCAGCTTAAAGCCCAGGGCTCCTTCATCCAGGCCTGCAGATATCCCTGTACCCCTCAGAGCAAACTCGGTCGGGAAATGGTTTCCAGAAGCTCCCAGTAGCGGAGGGCACGGAGTTTGGAGTCTTTCAGAGGGAGCAGGGTTTGCTTTTGGCTGCTCCCGAGGCTCCCAGCGCGTTGCCCAAAGCCCCCTCCCCGTCCCAGTTTGGGGAGCCCACACCTGCGCGCCAGGGGCCGCAGTGGCCACGCACCATCACCTGGAAGGGCCGAGCTGTGGGTGGACTGATTCTGAGGGGTGCTGGATCTCCGACGGCGCTGATGCGCGGATGTGGCCCGGCTCGGGGCGTCCCGGGAGTGCGGGGCGAAGGCTCTGTCCTCCCGGGGGTGGACGAGGAGGACGGACACTGCGGGCACCCGCGAGGGCCTGGGACAACTGGGTATGGGGCGGGGGGGGGGTGAGCTTGTTCCCCGCGGAGGATCAAATCAAAGCCTGGGGGATTAAGGAGGGGGGGCGCAGGTCAGGGCGGCGGGTCGGAGGCATGATTGGGCGCTGTACATAACATGCTGGTAGCTCACAGCGACAGGAATAGCGCGCGGTCTCGGCCTCCCGGGCGCGCCCCGCCCCGCGCCCCGGCTGCTGGCCGCGAACCCAGGGCCGGGGCTCTGGAGGGAGCGGCCCGGGCCTGGGACGTGACTCCGGTGACCCGAGGAGTCGCCGGTCACCAGGGGGGTCTCGAGAACTCTGCTAGGGCTGCGGGAGGCGCTCACTGGAGGGGCTCAAGTCGCCGGGGACCCTGTACCAGGTGGTGTCTGGGGAGAGGCGGCCGGCTGGGCCGGAGGAGTGTCGATTCCCTGATGCACTTGCGGCTGGGAAAGAAACCCCTGGCTCGAAACTTTCTGCTTTGAGAAGGCTCTAATTAATCTGGCGGGGGCGGGGATTAAGCGGCGACTTTGCGCTCTGACACCCCGGAGGCTGCTGCGCGCGGTGGAGCTACTGGCGGGAACCACGCCCGGAGGAATCTGGGGCTCCCCGCCAGCGGCGCTCGGTAACCTACCCCTCACCTGGACTCACCCTTTCGAGATGCTGGGCCTACTCTGCGCCCTTCCCGAGGCGGTCCGCGTCTCCCGGGCTGGCTTGTCTCACATTCTGCGCTGGGGAATTTGCTCCCACCCCCGCTCCCTGACCCCAGCCGAGTTCTCTCTTCCCCGTTCTTGCATCCTGCCCAACCCATCCCTTAGCAAAGTGGACAAGGAAATTGGGTTTTCTGCCTTTGAATGACCACTTCCTTTAAGAAAATAATTCGTTCCAGTTTCTCTCCCTGACTTTCCAGACTGTGATCTAATTACTGCCTGCTACATCTTCAATGCAGCGACAAGATAATAGGCAGTAAGGTCACAAAGCTCGGTAGAGGCTGGAGTTACGTAGGGCCCCTTTTCATGAAGTTATTTATAAGATGCACCCAGCACAGAAATGATGACTAAAACCACCCAATCTTGAGACATTAGGAAAGCATTTCTCCATCTCCTCCATCCTGCTCTTAAATAACTAAACGATTAATGTAACTGTTCTTTCTTGCCAATTTGGAGCTTCTGTGTTTTGCTTTCATCTAGAATTGATTTTTCTATTTTACAATGCAACCCCTCTGGCAATCTGTTTTAAGTGAACCTTTTGAGGGCATCTGAAATAACTTGCATTTCTGACAGTTGGGGTTGTGTTTCATTAAAAAAAAAAGTCCAAGGAAGTATAAAAATGTATCATTTTCTGCCTCATATGCCATCGGTACTTACAAGGTCTCCAATTAGAATTCTTCAAGTGCATAAAAATATTAGTAAAATGATCCTGCTTTCTTGTCAAAGATGGAATTGCTTTATGACTTAAATTAGCCAAATTATAAAATGCAGGCAGAGACTCAAGCTAAGGGCTTGCTTAAACTCCAGAGGCTAAAAATACTCCAATTTGAATTCCTAATGTTAAAACTACAGATGGATTCAGGCAGGGTGCTGGTTGGTTTTTTTTTTTAAGTACTAAAATTCTTAGTTCAAAAATAAAATAACAGTTTGGTTCAGTGTGCACAGATCCTAGTGGTGAAATTAAAGGGCCTTTACTAGACCTAATAGAAATTTGCTAGAAGGAATAGTGTAGATCATTTAGCCAAGCTCTCTCCTTTTCCTCTGCAATTTCTTGTTTTTCTTTTCAAACAAATGTGGCAAATGAACCCCAGAGAGAGTACAATTTGTCTGGATGACTTGGATATTGAGTTACGGAGTCTGGACGGGAATCCAGGGCTCTCTCCCCGCTGTATTATGTGACCTGCTGTATGATAAAAATAAAATAGTGCAACACACCGTCAGATTACTTAAACCAAATTTCAGAGTGATGAAGTTTAAATACAGTTTTTTAAACACGTTTTTAACTCCAAAATCGATCACATCTCATCAGATCTGTCCATCATCATGCATTCAGGTTGAATCCAAAATGTCATACTTCTTGAGAATAAAGATGCTGTGGAAGGCTTTACATCTTGACATCAAAAGTCAACTTACACAACAAGCATGTGTTCATTGCTGGCGCAATGTGCCACCTTTATGTATTTTGCTGTTGAGGATACAATGAACTGTGTTAATGGAAGAAATTTTCATATTAGATGTGTTTCCAAGGTTTTGTCTAGAAAATATAATTATCAGTCCATCCAAGAATATTCTTGTCCTTTGAGTAACATTTGTGGAAAGGATCAAGATTTTAACTTTTGTGCAATATTAAGTATGCTAAATAACATTTCAGTGTGTGCCTTTTTAGTTGTTGTGATAGATGTGTGTCTTAAGTTGGATCCCCTAGAAGCAGTCTCTGCAACTCAACCTGAACGCATGGGAATGAGCACATGTAGTGAGATATGATCATCATGTTGAAAATGATCTGCTCTGAGTGGCCTTCACCCTTTAAACTATAAGCTCCTTGAGGGCAAGGACTGTTTCTTGATTTTTTAACCTCTAGCCCCTATCACAGTCTTTGGCATAAGTAATGTTGAGTTGAACAAATCTAGGGAACGGTACCTCGTGGTACCATCAGTGGGAAGAGTAAAAGGTTATTGAGAGGAACTTGACGGAAACAATTAGTTCCTTCTTTCTGGTTCTCTTTCTTCCCTTCACCCAGCTGGGGTTGAAGACACATCCTGGTCAGGCTCACAACCCTGGGAATCAAATGGGTAGCTGTGAGTGGCGCCTCACCAGACCCAACTCTTCTGAGAAGCCCAGACCACCTCATCCAGCCCCCACTGCAGGCCAGTGCCACCCCGCAGCCCAAGTCCTTTACCCAGATCAGCACCACATGGCTCTCAGCAACTAGTCAGACGTGCTACTGCTGCCCCTACCTGGACAAGGGGCCCCAGGTGCCCCAGCAGCTGCTCCGTGCCCCAGTTTATATGGCTGGGCTTCTACTGAAGGCCCAGCTACATACTCTAGCATGCCTGGTGGGACCCTGAAATTTGCCCTGAACCCCTCACCCCTCATGAGGAGACTGTGACCTGCTGTCAACATTCCCTTCCATACATCTGCACCTCCTGTGAGAGAACCTAGAGCCGAAGTCCTCCAAGCTCCCGCCTGACTTCAGGGTGGCACCACTAGTCAGCCACGGCGTTCCCCTTTGCCTGAATCGGCCCTATCTAGCTCAACCTAAATTTCATAGTTCTCACCTCTAAAAGACTTGTATATGTTTTAAAAAAATCAAAAACTACAACTATCCATGTATAATAGGCAAAACATTTTTTTCCAAATGCAATGCGCTTTCTTTGTTAACAGCTTTATGGAGATAGAATCCACATAGAATACAACTCACTAATTTAAAGTGAACCACTCACAGTTCAGTGGTTTTTACAGTTATGCAACCAACACTGGAGTCTAATTTGGGGACATTTTCATCCCCTCATACAGAAAACCTGTGCCCTTTAACTATGACTTCTCTATACCACCAGGCCCCCAGCTTAGGCAAGCACTAATCTACTTTCTATCTCTGCAGTTTCTGGACATTTCATATAAATGCACTCATACAATACCTGGTCTTTTGTGACACATTTCTTTGATTTAGCACATTTTCTAGGCTCATCCATTGTAAAGCATTTTTGAGGAAGAAAACGATGATGTATAGGAATAACACTGGGAACCTTTTCCTAAAACCACAAAACTTGAAAATGTGCCCATTTGATATTTAAGATACAATGTTTGGCAGGTTAACTCCTTATCATCTCTCATTACTGGCTCCTTTCAATCCCAATATGCTTCCTTCCAATGCATGGCTTCTGGCAGCCTCCATAGAGAGCCTATAATTAGAAATGGACACATTTAAGTTGGCTAATCACAAAAACATGATTACAAACAATAACAGCCATGCAGTAGAGAAAAACTCCTGTGTTATCTTCACCCTGTTCCAAGACCACTTTTTGTGTACATGAAATGTATCTTATCTTTGTGACATGTAGTTCAAGTGAAAGAATTTCAAGGGGCATTGTGTGTGTGTGTGTGTGTGTGTGTGTGTGTGTGTGTGTGTGTGTTTTAATCACATGTGATTTTGGTGTTCCGGCCCAGCTAACAGTTGAAGAAGCTGCACGGCAGTGGGGAAGGACTCAGCTTTGGGGTCAGACAGACCTGGGATTCGCTTCCAGATCTCCCCCATGTGACTTTAAGCAAGTGACTTAAATTGTATGAGTGTCATTTTTTTGTTTTTAAAGGGAGGATAATGACTTTACTCTCATAGCACTGTTCAAACTAGATATATATATATGTATATATATGACTGCTCCTGGAGTAAGTACACACAACAGATATGAGTTTTTCCTTCTTTTCCCTCCCTTGACTAAAGCTTTCTGAAAACTCATAATACCAGAGCCTAAGTACACAGGAAGTGTAATAGAGTAGTGGTTCTCAGTGGTCCTCCTACAGCATCACCTAGGAACCTGTTAAGAAGTGTAAATTCTCGGGGCGCCTGGGTGGCACAGTCATTAAACGTCTGCCTTCGGCTCAGGGCATGATCCCAGTGTTCTGGGATCGAGCCCCACATCAGGCTTTTCTGCTGGGAGCCTGCTTCTTCCTCTCCCACTCCCCCTGCTTGTGTTCCCTCTCTCACTGGCTGTCTCTGTCAAATAAATAAATAAAATCTTAAAAAAAAAAAAGAAGAAGTGTAAATTCTTGGCCCCATCTCAAACCTACGGCATCAGAAGCTCCAAGAGTGGGGCCCAATTATCTGCTTCTCTAAGCCCTTCCAGTGATATGAAGCACTCAAAAGTATGAGAGCCACTGTAATAGAGCATTGTTAATTTCTGCTACATCCAGAAATCACCACTCTCAGTAACAACTTGTTCTTGGTGTGATGTCAACATTTTCCAAAGGAGAGAGGAAGCCCACTCGCTCCAAAAGATCAGAGATCGGAGACCCAGATGGGAAAAATTAGTGGCATCTGCCTCATGTCATATGACTGGTCATATTAACAAAAATAGATTGTGGACTTGTTTGCCCTGTCATACCCCAACAAGATGATGATATTAACAGCAGATCACTGAAGCATGAGATATGATGACTTGGTAAGCAATACATTTTCTCAAACACTTGACTGAATACTCCAATCAGAAGCCCTGATTTCCTATCTAGAGCCACATTTTAAGAGGCTCTCGGATGAATCAGGGAGTGTCTAAAGAGGTCAGCCAGAAGGAGGCCAGGGTCTGGAAACATTCTTTCTCTTACATGGGGAGTAGGTGAAGGAGGAAAGATTTTAGGCTAAAACAAAAGAATACTCTAGTGGTTAAATGATCGCTGTTGGCAACTTTCTGAAAGGCAGGAGAGACAAAGGTGGTTTTGTGGCTACAGAGGGCAGACCTAGGACCAGTAAGCAGAAGCTACAAAGAGAAATTTGGCCACAGCATAAATGAGAACCTTCTAGCAATTTGGAATCTTGAAAGAAAATGTACAAGTAGAAGTAGAACATACTAGGCCATAAGAAGAGTTGCCCGAGCCTAGGAAAAGATAAGGAACTTGTCCAAGGTGACACAGCAACCTCGTCAGAGCCCTGCCCATGCACAGCCATCCCTGTCACTTTTACTCCCACCAGCCAGCACCTGCATCCCTTTGTGGCAGACCCCCCACCCCGGGCCCCTGGAGTCCACCTTGCCAGTGTACCTGATCAAAAGCAGAAGTACCCAAAAATGTATATCTCTGAGGGCCACCCTTGACAGCTGTTTCCAGAGATTCCCCTATGGGATTGAGCCAAAGCCACCTTCTGTGGGACCCTGCTTGGTGACTTCCTTCCCTTCCCAGTTGCACCTCCCCACCTATTTTTTTCTGGGAATACTTCCTGATAAATGACTCTCATAGGAGTCCTCACATCAGAAGGAACCTCTGCCTCGGGAAACCCAGCACAAGCCATATAACTGGCAAATTTCCCAGAAGGCGCTGGCACACAGGTCCACAAAGGGCAATCCATCTGTCAGCCCCTTGCAGACATGGACGAAGCACAGCAGACGTGCCGTGTGGACAGCCTGACGCCAGTGCTGGGCATCACTGCTTCCGCCCAGGGCAGCTTTCAGGGCTCTTGTGGGGAACTCTGTGAACGCCAGAGTCCTTTCAAACCCAGCATGCCCCATTCTGGAGCCACCCGCCCCTTAAGTCCCCATCTGCAGGTGCTGTCTAAATGTGAGCTTTACCCAAAGTCTTTGTTCTGTAGGACTTATTTGGTTCTTCAGTGTCATGCCCCCCACCTCAGGCTGGCCTGACCACCTCCAGCTTCCATCCACAGCTCACGTGCCTTGAAAAGCCCAGCTGTTTCCTTCTGATACTTTTCTCTCCTTCCTACATGGGATGGCCTCGCATCCATCTCTTCACTCTGCAACAGTTCACTCCTGAGGTCCCACTTTCATTCGTGTTCGTGCTCGTGTCTTGCCAGGCTTGGCTGCCACTGAGCTTTGCAATTGACTTTGTTTCCAAAGAGGCAGTTGATGACTCTGGTAACTTTCCCAATGAGAGCGATATAAACCATCTGTGCTTCTGACCAGGTGGTTGGAGACCACCAGAATCAGAATCTGCAGCACTTGTTAAAACACAGGCTCCTGGGCCACACCCCAGACCAATTGAATCAGAATCCCCAGGCACGGAGCAAGGGGGTCAACCCTTGTAATAAGCTTCCCAGATGTCTCTCACTCACTCTGAGGCGGCACTGCTCACAGTGTGGTCAGCTAACCCACAGCAGTCTCACCTGGGAACCCGTTCGAGATGCACACTCTTAGGCCCAGTCCCAGACCTCCAGAATCAGAAACTCTGGGGACAGAGCCCAGCCATCTGTGTTTTATCAAGACCTCCAGGGGATTCCGGTGCACACTGTTTAAGAAACATTGCTCTCAAGTTCCGGAACTGCTCACGTAGAATTTTCAATTCATTCATTCAAAAATATCCTGTTCTGGATCTGGTGGGCACTGATGGCACAGTGATGAGAAAATGAGTCAGAGGGCCTGCCCTAGAAAAACTTAAGCTCTAATGGATTCCATGTCACATTGATGCTTCAATATGTCTTCTAGATTCCCAAGAAAATGCAGTCTTCTTGGTCCCTTTCCCTAGGTTTTTGCCACTCCTGCCTCATTTGGCAATAAGCCATCTAAATAGAAGAATCCAGTGCCAGCTCCCAGATGACTGTTGCTGAGGTCCAGACTGGGGCTGGCTGAGGGCTTTCCCAGAAGAGGAAGGAACACCCTGTGTCAGCAGATCACACCCTGCACCAGGTCCACAATCAGCCTACAGTGAAGTGGGTTGGCCCTTAGCATCTGATCCCAAAGCACCAGCTGTCAACCACTTCCATGTGTACAGACAACAACACCCATGACTTTTGATGGTTGGACCTTCTTCAGAAAGATGAAACAACGTTCTGACATCAACATCAGCATCTCTTATGCATCTTTCAAAATGGCTGCATAATACAAACCAAGTCACACAATGAAAAGTGGTTCAGATATGTCATCTGAGCACAACCAGAGATAAAATTATGGAACACCTTTGGGGTGTTGGTAAATTTCTCTAATCATCCATGCCTGTTTAAGGAGTTGAAGAACTTGGGACCTCAGATGCTTTTTTTGTTAACCAACACTGTTCCATGGAGGTATTATACTCTTTCCTGGACTTACCCTGTATCTGACACATGGCCAGCATGTCAGCTGTGCCAATTACTTCTGCTATTTTCAGAACCTTTTTCTAATGACGCCGGTCAGTGACTAATACGGAAAAATTCTGCACAACATCTTGCCAACAGTGGGGAGCTTACAGGATAGTTTGCTCTCAACTGCTTATAATCTTCTTAAAGGTATTCATAACCTTAAGAGCCTCAAAATCTTGTGGCATTTGTCCGTTTGTTAAGAAAAATTCTGCAGAAGTGTCTACTAAGAGTTATCTATACAATCATGGGCAAGAAATAGTAATTAAACAAGTGATTGTTCTCTGAGCAGTGTTTAATGCCGTCACTCAGGAAGTTTCAGTTTGAACTCCAAGCAGGAGACGTTTCCCACTGGAGCAGTCATCTGATTGCTCTCATTCACCCTGCCCTTTCACCCTGCAAAGAGTACATTACCACCAGAATTATGAGGACACAGAACCAAGAGCAGTGTTTTCAGAGCCTGCCCACTGTAGAAGGTCCACGCACCACCATTCCAAGGGGTAACAAGCATGACCCTGGCCTTAGCCTCCTTTAATGGTTCAGTAAAAATGGCACTAGCCCTCTCCCTGGATATGGCAGGGAAAACCCAGCATTAGCCCAGTAACTCTGAAGAAACGCAAAGGACTTACATCTCTCCTAGTAACTCCTTGCTCCAATTCCTGCTTCTGCTGATGTCTCCATATCACTCATGGTTTGCCTCTTGGGGTTGTTCCCTCTTCTCTACTCTGTACTCCCCACCCATGGAACAGTTGCTAAGCCTTCATTCTCCCCCTGGATTTCTCATGCAGCCTGTGGAAGACTAAAAAAATTTTATGAAGACTTGGGTAGGACAGGTACACAGAAACAGCAAAACATAGAGCAGCAGATAAAACCCATACCTATTCCAGTTATTAAAAATTGCCCATCTGTCAATTCATGCTCTCCAGGGACCATTGTGCCATGTAGGACCCTGTCTCCTTCCCTTCTCCTCTTCTGGCCTGCCCCCACTATCCCCTGTCTCCAAGACTGGTTTAGAAATCCAAAATACACGTCATTTCATTGTCGAAAACACTTCAGCTTTCTCTTTTCTCTTGGCACTTTTGCCTGGACAGAACTGATCATTATGTGCGTGAGCATGTGTGTGTGTGTGTGTTAAAGTATACATAACATAAAATTGACCATTTTAACCACTTTTAAGTGTACACTTCAGTGGCATTAAGTACATTCATATTGTTGTGCAACCATCACCACCATCCCCCTCCAGAACCTCATCATCGTGTCAAACAAATTCTGTATACATTAAACACTAACTCCGCAATTTCCCTTCCCCCTAGCCCCTTCCAGCCACTATTCAACTTTCTGTCCCTATGAGTTTGACTATTCCAGATACTTTGTATAAGCAGGGTCATATAGTATTTGCACTTTTGCGTCTGGCTTATTTCACTTAGCGTGATGTCTTCAAGGTTCATCGGTGTTGTAGCATATGTCAGAATTTCCTTCCTTTGTATGGGTGAATAATTTTCTATTGTATGTGTAGACCACATTTTGTTTGTCCATTCTTCTGACGATGGACGTTTGAGTTGTTCCTACCTTTTCGCTATTGTGAATAATGCTGCTGTGAACATGGGTGTACAAATATCTCTTACAGTCTCTGCTTTTAATTCTTTTGTGTATATACCCAGAAGAGGGATTGCTGGATCATGTGGTAACTCTGTTTAATTTTTGAGGAACTGCCATACTGTTTTGCACGCGACTGCACCATTTTACATTCCCACCAGCAGTGCACAAGGGTTTCCGTTTCTTCACATCCTTGCCAACACATGTTCTTTGTTTTTGCCTTTGATAATAGCCATCCTAATGGTTGTGAGGCGGCATCCCATTGTAGTTTTGATTTGCGTTTTTCTGATGATTAGTGATGTTGAGCATCCTTTCATAGGCTTATTGGGCATCTGTGTATTTTCTTTAGAGAAATGTCTATTCAAGTCCTTTGCCCAGTTTTGAATTAGGTTGTTTGGGTTTTTGTTGTTAAGTTGTAAGAGCTATTTATATTTTCTAGATATTAATCCTTCATGAGATAAGCAATTAGCAAATATTTCCTTCTGTTCTGTGGGTTGCTTTTTCACTCTGTTAACAGTGTCTTTTGATGCATATGGTTTTTAATTTTGATGAAGTACAGTTTATTTTTTCTTCCTTTGCTTGTGCTTTGGCTGTCATATCCAGGAAATCATTGCCAAATCAAATTCATTAAGACTTTCCCCTATGTTTTCTTCTAAGAGTTTTATAGTTTTAGCCCTTACATTTAGGTCTTTGATCTATTTTGAGTTAATTTTTGTATGTGAGGTAAGAGTCCAACTTCGTTCTTTTGCATGTAAATATCCAGCTTTCCCAGAACCACTTGTTGAAAATATTGTCCATTCTCCATTGAATGGTCTTGGCATCCTCATCAAAAATCATTTGACCATATATGCAAGGGTTTATTTCTGGGCTCTTTATTCTATTCCAATCGTCTTTATGTCTGTCTTTATGTTTTGATTACTGTAGCTTTGTAGTGAGTTTTAGAGTCAGGAAGTGCAAGTCCTCCAACTTTATTCTTTTTCAAGTCAAGATTATTTTGGCTGTTTGGTGTCCCTTGAAATTCTATATGAATAATAGGATGGAGTTTTCTGTTTTTACAAGAAACATCATTGGAATTTTGGTAGGGCTTGCACTAAATCTGTAGATGGCTTCGGGAGTATGGCCATTTTAACAAAATTAAGTCTTCTAATCCATGAACACAGGGTGTCTTTCCATATATTTGTGTCTTCTTTACATTTCTTTTAGCAGTGCGTTGTAGTTTTCAGTATACAATACATGTCTTTGTCCATCTTGGTTAAGTTAGTTCCTAAGTATTTTATTCTATTTGAGGCCACTGTAAGTGAAATTGCTTTTTTAACTTACTTTTTTGGAATGTTTGTTGTTAGTGCATAGGAAAACAACTGATTTTTCCCTTTTGATTCTGGATGCATTTATTGGTTCTGTGTGTGTGTGTGTGTGTGTGTGTGTGTGTGTGTGTGTGATCTTTGGGCTTTCTACATATGAGATCATGTCATTTTTGAACAGAGATAATTTTACTTCATTTTCTTTTTCTTGCTTAATTGCTCTGGCTTGAACTTCCAATTTCAGGTTGAATAAAAGTGGAGAATGTAGGAGTCCCTGTTTTGTCCATGATTGTATCTTGGGCCTCCCTTTTATATGTAGAGAAACCTTCAAAGCACTTTTATACATATGTCCCTGACTGACAGAGCCTGCACTGTGCAGAGAAGATGTGAGAGTCTGGCAGAAAGTAAACCAGGGCAGACTTGGAAATGGTCTAGGCTTTGAATGCACTCCCAGTGTCTGGAAGTGATTTTGTAGGAAGCATTCCCAGGAAAAAATTACTAAGGTAGAGGTGATGGGGTTCTGGGAATGAAAGGAGGCTAAACAAGAATGCAGCAACAAATCCCACAGAACATAACTTGGGCTTGGTCCTGAGGGATCACTGGGACAAGAGAGGTCTTACCTCAGAACTGTCCCCATTGGGAGCACAGGGACTGGATTGTTGATACTCCTGGATGTCAGTCATTGGTCAAGGGCCAAGTACCCCTGGGGACACTTGCAGCTCTTTCTCTGAACAGACAAAGCCAGGGCCAGCAGCCAGAGGCAGTCCTCCAGCAAGGAGATGCAGTTGCTGCTGTTGGGAATAAAAGCACCCCCACCAGAAGAACAAAAATGGCGAAGGAAGCCAAGGTCTATGGGTGGAGCACTGACTGCATCTCCTATGCCCACATCAAACTAACAGGTCAGCAACACCTACTTATAGATAGGGAGGCTCTGAGACCCCAGCATTCCCACCCCAGGAACATTGGATGGGTGTATCCATGGTCCCAGCAATGCCAGCTATTGATGACGTCATGAGGATCAGACACATCTTACCCAGATAATTCTTGACATCAGATACTGGGTAGACTGGTTTCCCATTAAGCACTGAACAGACTTGTCCTGAGGGGCTGTGTGGCTAAGCATTGGTGACCCAAAGACACTGCTTGATGCCCAAAGATCAGTAAATAGACACATCACAGGGCCAAGTTGATAGGTGTTGAGAGAGAGTTGGAACACACTTTTGTTCCTCTGTCCACCCACTAGAGCAGTGGTCATCCAGCACCCCCCAACCTCCACCCTCCAGGGGGACATTGTAGACCAACATTACTGAAGGATGGCAAGCTCTTGGCATCCTTCTATCCAAGTAAGACTTCTGAGGGTGACTGCATGGACCTGTCCTGGTCATTCTCTCTCGCCCCAATCTGTCCCTGTCTCCCTCACTGATATTTCCCCTGCATCTAGCAACTGGTTGCAACTCACCGCTCTGTGCTTCTTTACCTACAAAAAGAGATACTTCTAATACAGTGTTGAAAGGTCGAGCTCTGGAGCCATTGCACCTGACTTCAAATCCTGGCTCTACTATTCTCAAGTCATTTAATATGGGACAATTTTTGTGGCCTCCCAGTTTCAGCTTTCTCATCCTGGAAGTACATAGAACAGGGGTAAGGAGGGTGTTGATTCATAACAGCACTTGGTACATTATAAATAACAAACATAAATATTCTCCCTAAATTCATTAGGGAAATACACATAGCCCTAGAAAAATGACTTTCATTCCAGAGTTTTCATGTATTGTTCATTCTACCTAAGTGCAAGTATGCAAACATCTTAGAGAAAGGCATAGGGCAGCTCTTGAACTATGGTATTTAATAGCAAGGATTAATTGGCAGAGTATTTTAACTTACTAAGCAACCGTTCATTAGTAATTTATGCTTCTGTAGGAAGGAAAAATCATTACATGGAAGGGATCAGTATGTTCATGCACTATAAATGAGATTTTTTGCAGGATCCCTCCAAGGCACTCACAATTACTTAAGGGCAGAGAGGAGCCTGGAACCCAGTTTTCCAGAGCCCCCTGGAATAGGATTCTGCAAGTGATGGGAAGGGCTGCAACACAAAAATCCAGCAGCAAGTGAGGTTATCCTTGCAGTCCTGTTCTCAGATCAAAATAAACAGCACAAAGGAAGTTCGACAAACATTTCTTTCAGCCACAAACCTCCAGGGAATGAGCTGGTGTGGCATAGCTGTTTAATAGATAGTAAACATTGAAGAGTTTTACAAATTGATGTTGTAAACAGAGGACATCCTATAAACCCATGACCATTAATAAGCCTATGCATCATCCCAAGCCATGGTGGCCTGGTAATGACAGTCTGTGTCAGTGTTCAGATTAAGGGTTATGCAGACCAGCCATCTTCCTGTGCTTAAGGATTTGGAGCCACACGTCTTATAGTGGACTCATTGCATAATAATATATAATAAAAGTATTGTTAGCAGTTTTCTAACATACACACATTTTCCCCTGAAATAAACTATGTTTTTAATTTCCCCCATCTCTATTCAAAGATATAGAAATTTCAAACTTTTTACCAAAACAAAGAAAGCAAAAGTACCTGAGGTCCTTCCATTCAGTAACCACTGCTATCCCCGGGAGTTACTACTGAATGGAACATAGTCATATTCATGTAGACTTAGAATAAATAATTTTGCATGAGTGAGATCACACCACACACTATTTTGAGGCCAAATTTTTCACTTACTTATATGTTGTGGGGATATTCCCAAGCAAATGTATATGGGTATATATACTCTTTCTAATATTTGTGTAGTATTGTTTATGTGAATGTAGCAAAGTTTAACAAATTCTCTTCTAATAGATACTTAGATTACTTCCTTGTTTTCATTCTTATAAACTAAGCTGCAGGGAACATCCTTATACAAATCATTGAGTGGTTATGTATATTCATTAGTTCCTTGGGATAAAGTCCATAAATGTAATCCCTAGATTAAAAAGAATGCATGTCTTAAAGGGAGGCATATATATAAGCGCTTGCATATGCAAATACAAGTCTGGAGGGTGTGAGCCAGAATATTCTCAGTAATCATAACCAAGTGAACTAGGTAATTTTGTCCTCATTTATATTTTTAATTTTCATAGGGCTATAGATATTTTTTCTCCTATGTTTTTAATATTCATAGAGCTATCAGCAAAACCTAGTTATGGCTAAGAGAAATACTTAGGATAATCACAAGAATATAGATGAAAGGAAAAGAGATGAAGAAAATGAAAAGGAAGTGCATATATGTGAAAGACAGGTAATGATGATCCAGTATAAAGATAATTGATGTTCATCAGAATTATACAAGAAAATTTCCGTGGGAGTGCCTGGGTGGCTCAGTCGGTTAAGTGTCCAGCTTTTGATTTTGGCTCAGGTCACACTCTCAGAGTGGTAGGATGGAGCCTCGCATTGGGCTTTGCACTCGGTGGGGAGTCTGCTGGAGATTCTTTCTCGCTCTCCCTCTGCCCCTCCCCCTGCTCGTGCTCACTCGCTCTCTCTTTCTCTAAAATAAATAAGTAAATCTTTTTTCTTAAAAAAAAAGGAAAGAAATTCTCCCCAAAATAAAGAAAATAAGTGAATTTGCAAATTGAAAGTTAACACTTCATTCTAGAAAAATATGCAGAACATTCAACAATGAGACATATTTTCTTTTTAAGTGTTTGAACTGTGAAATAAAAACAAAAAATTCAAGTGTCCAGGAAGACAATGAAAATAGACACAAGGCGGAAATAATAATCGAGTTGCCTCAGACTTATTCATACCTGCCACCCGCCATTTCTATATATAGGAACGTAATCTAAGGAGTATCAAGATTTACATACAAGAATGTTTAACGGATTATTTATAAAAAATTTTTCAAATATGTGAAATTCAAGAAAGATTTAAATGGTAGAATACTAGGCAACCTTTAAGATTATTTTTTAAAAGACTATTTAATGACGTGGGGAAATGCTCATAACAGGATTGTCAAGTGAAAAATCGTTTTACAAAAGAGTAATCACAGTATTATTCTAACTAAATCTGTGCACATAGGGAGGGAAAAAAATCCAGAAGGATGTACATTAAAATGAAAAGGATACCTTATATGTAGTGGAATATTACAGGGATATTTTTCTCTTTTTACTTTTCTATATATAGCGAATTCTCTACAATAACAAGTACTGCTTTTATATTGGGGAAAACATGATAAATTTGATTAAAAATATAATCAATAACACCAAGTAGTCTTGCCCTGATGTTACTGGTAACAAATCAGAAAGATTTAAAACGTAGAGTTATGAGATTTGGGTCCAGTTTCTTTGACTAGACTTTTGGAAAACTTAGCTGATCCTATTTGCAAGCAATTAGCCTGGGGATATGTTGATAGAAGAAATAAAGCTTTGAAAACTTCAAGTCCAGAGCCTGCTCATGGTCATCATGAACCAGTTTTACTTGGATTATGCATCAGATGAAATGTCAATCGGGCTAGAAATTTAAGCAGGCTACATTAGATGGGAACGTAGAACATCTCTGTACACTTGAATAAGCACTATTTGCTTCATGGTATGAGTAAATGTATCTGTAAAATAAGCCTCTGAAAAAAATCTAGTTTCTGACTACTGCCAGGACACACAGCACCAGTGACACATGGGGTGCCTTTAAAAATAGCATTTATTGAGGGGGAATGTATAAAAAAGGAGGAGACAGCAAGTGCTAGCCTCCCGAAGTGGCATTATTCCCCTGCTTACCATGGCCAGGGTTCCAATAGACAGGGCCCTCCTCTCCCCATGATACTCTATATACTGTAGTTCCAGGGTCAGGAACTGTAGCATAGTAGAAGTGTCCTGGGTGGACTAGTGGCCTTGTTAGAAAGGGAAATCCTCCAGACCCAGTAGCCAGAAGCAGCCTGTCCTTTCCCTGAGCTAATGAGACCTCCTGAGCCAGATTGTCCCTCATCTCCCATAAGTAGGGAGGAAATCAGGCCCCAGAGCCATCCAGATGTGTCTTGCGTCGCTGATGTTTGATGCATTTAGAGCTAAGACCAAGTTTCTCAAAATGGCTAGATATCTGGATTGCCACAGCAAATTTCCTCCACCAAATAGGAAATAAGAACTGTTCCTCTATTTGGAAACTCGTCACCCACCATGTGGAAATCCACAATTTCCCACACGACCTTGCCCAAATGACAGGCTGTCCCAAGTCCTCTCTTCCATTCGCAGCTGGAAGTGATTTCTTATGCCCTGGTCGCCAGCTGGAGGCTCTTCCAGCTTCAACATTCTGGTTGGATGACACCAGTGATGACTTGTGAGACTCGCTCCTGCTCCTTGGTGGGCCTCTTCTGGTGATATTTTAAGTTTCAAAACAATTTTAGTCATTTAGTCAGTTCTTGATCTGTTATCATGAATCTGCCATTTCTTTTATTTGAGTCTTGGGATTTTACAAAATAATTTTTTATTTCATGCATTTCATTTATTTTTTAACTGATTTATCTTTCATAGTGAAGCGACGTGTTAAGCCGGAAACATGCAAAAAGGGTTCTTTCTCAACATTGTTATGCCTTAAAATCTATTGAAGACAAAAGCCCTCTCTCAGCTCTTAGTGACCTTCTAAAAATAGTGCAGAGTTGGGTTTTTTCTTCTCACAAGAATTCCTTTTATGATAAGCTTAACATTTCTGCAAAGAAAATGTTACAATACCAGAAACTTGTAAGTTGACATTTACTTAGTTTTTACAAGAGGAATATTTAAAATTTACACAAGGCTTACATCTGAACATCTTCAAGTTTTGTAGGTATAAATCTCAAAGGGTAACTGAAAACTTGAGTTCACTGCATTTTCACAGGTAAACAGAAACATGTCTGTATGACTGGTTCTAAGTCAATACGCTCAAATCCTTGGAACTTCACTGGGTTATGATCCCAGGGAGCCACCTGCTTGCCAGTGATTCACCCATGAGGAGCAACACATGTGAGCAGTTAATTATTTATTTCCCTGTCCCGTAAAATGTACCCAGAAACTTCCTCAGGAATTGGGCCTGAGTAGTTTAAAGGAAGCTGCACCCATGCACCCATCCCCAGCCTTTCATTATGAGGATCGTTTTGCAAAGTAACATTTTACAACCCCTCACTTAATAGTTGTCCTGCTTTTCACAGTTGTCCTTTGGGAGCAAAAGAGACAGAGAGCTCTGGTGTCCTCGGCGACACGCCACATTGTTTTTGAAAATCTAAAAACAAAACAGAACTAGAAAGTATAAAGGAGAAAATAAAAATTATCCACATTTACACATCTGGAAGAAAATGTTAATATCTTGGCATGTTTCCTTCCAGAGTTTCCTCCTCCCTTACCGCCCCCCCAACCTTCCTTCTCTCTTTCTGTCTAATTTTTTTCTTTTTTAAAGAAAAACTAGCCTTCTTTTGTCAACACAATACATGTCTATTTCGAAGTTGACAGTCACCCACAAAACACCATCCTGAAGCAGTTGTCACTGATATTAAGAAGGTTCCAGATAACTGCCTAAGCTTATGCAAAAATGATGGATAAGTAGATAGACACAGAGAGGCTTTTAAGAAAATGCTATTATTTAAAATAAGAATAAAGTAGTTATTCTACTTTAATTTCTAATTTTTTTTCCTTTGTCAAAGAAAATCTAGCCTTCTTTTGTCAACACAATACATGCTTAGTTTGAAGAACTCAAATCGTTTAGAAGAGCACACTCCATCATATAATGGCGTATTCCCACAAAAAATTAGATAGTCAATGTTTTAAACGTTTAAATGTTTTAACATTTACGTTCTTGGTGCATGGTTCCAGAGAGCTTTAAGAGTGTCCCAGTGATATTTGAGAAAATTGGTTGCAGCTTTTGGATGGGCTGGGAATACATTGTTTTTGCCATTTAAAATAATAGAATATAAGCTTCCTTTATCTGAAAATTTGCTATCCCACATGTTTTCAGGAATGGATTAGATGCAGATAGCAAGGGAGGTCTGCATTCACAAAATGAACGTTGAGAGATTGAGAGGCATCCGCCAAGAATTCTTTCGCAGCATTAAGGAGCCTGTCTGGTTGAAAAACTGCCCCTTTCTTGCCTCGTTTTAACGGCCTCCTGACAGAACATGTACATAAGCCAAAAGGAGGAGATCATCGGGTGGTGGTATGAAATATTTGGGGAAATGCGTGAACATTTTTTAGGATTTTAAGAAAAAAAGAGTTCAAGGGCACACCGAGGGAAAACTCAAGGCCGTACGGAATGTCAGCTCGAATTCTCACCAAAAAATAACGATGCAGAGAGAATGACAGTTTGCAACCAGAAATGATGTGAACCAGGTTCTTCAATAACCGATGTTTGCAGGTCACCATCAACCACAGCTAGTCAAGGACAGGTCTAAAGGAAAACTTCCGTCTTGACGGAGCACCCCGTGGCCTCGTCCCAAGTGCAGACGCCATTAACCAAGTCTACACTCAAGCGTTGACATTTCTCGAAACAGTCGGGAAACAGTCCGCTGATTAGGTAAAGTTCAAAAGGAGTCAAACAGCATAGAATGATCCAAGAAGAGAATTTCTTGTGGAGATAGGTGATCCAGAAAATCAGCTTTCCCCTTCTGTTTCAAATATACATAGGTCAAAACACACACATTTTCCTTAACTTGGAGAAAATCCCTGTAAGAATAACTTGCAAATGCCCATCCAGTAAAGATAAATTACATCTGGCCTGAAATATTCACAAAGGACCCCAGGCATGTAACACCAAACAGAGGCATACAAAGAATTTCAGCAAGAATATTGCTTTTACTTAGGCACTTACGAATCATGGTCAGGGCATTTATTCCATGACCACATTTGTAAACCTATATGATTTTAGAATTCACTCAGCACATATTGAGTTACTGGAGGGAACCAATGGTCACTTTAAAGTGGAAATTATACTGTTCAGCAAACCTTGATTGCATCTATAACTGTAAGGAGTGAGGTAATGTGATGCAATACTCTTTGTTTATCTCTGCCTGAAGTGTGTCTGTTCTAGGAATTCTGGAAGCGGGCCGAGGTTAGTCCTGTCATAACAATTGAGTCCATATGTCTTGATATTGACAGATTGCTCTATTTTCACTGGATATATACAATGGAGGAACTTGATTCTACAAAATTAATACATGAAACTATGTATTCTCTAAAGCAACTTCTCATTTCTTGATCCAGTGTATTCACTGTTTTGTTCTATTTAAATAAACCTAACTCTATTCACAGGCACAGAATTTTTCTGTCAGCACACTTATCCCTCAAATTATTTCATTTATTTATTTATTTATTTATTTATTTATTTATTTATTGGTTTTAAGTACATTTATTTTTAGAATTATTTCTTTTTTTTCAATTTTATAATATTTTTTATTATATTATGTTAGTCACCATACAGTACATCCTTAGTTTTTGATGTAGTGTTCCATGATTCAT
>NC_048238.1:17955731-17956779 GCF_002007445.2 Ailuropoda melanoleuca
TTTGGAGATGTGTCATGAAAAAGGTTGCTGTGGCCAATGTCGTAGAGGTTGCTGCCTATGCTCTCCTCTAGAATTTTGATGGATTTCTGTCTCACATCAAGGTCTTTCATCCATTTGGAGTTTATCNTCCATTTGGAGTTTATTTTTGTGTATGGTGTGAGAGAGTGGTCAAGTTTCATTCTTTTGCATGTAGCTGTCCAATTTTCCCAGCACCATTTATTGAAGAGACTGTCTTTTTTCCACCGGATGTTTTTTCCTGCTTTATCAAAGATTAGTTGCCCAAAGAGCCGAGGGTCCATTTCTGGGTTCTCTATTCTGTTCCATTGGTCGATGTGTCTGTTTTTGTGCCAGTACCATGCTGTCTTTGTGATCACAGCTTTGTAGTATAGCTTGAAATCCGGCATTGTGATGCCCCCAGCTTTGTTTTTCCTTTTCAACAATTCCTTGGCGACTCGGGGTCTTTTCTTGCTCCACACAAATTTAAGGGCTGTTTGTTCCAGTTCTTTAAAAAATGCCATTGGTATTTTAATCGGGATAGCCTTGAAAGTGTAGATTGCTCTGGGTAGCACNCTGGGTTCTCTATTCTGTTCCATTGGTCGATGTGTCTGTTTTTGTGCCAGTACCATGCTGTCTTTGTGATCACAGCTTTGTAGTACAGCTCGAAATCCGGCATTGTGATGCCCCCAGCTTTGTTTTTCCTTTTCAACAGTTCCTTG
Organism: Ailuropoda melanoleuca; assembly: GCF_002007445.2. Lineage (NCBI taxonomy): Eukaryota > Metazoa > Chordata > Mammalia > Carnivora > Ursidae > Ailuropoda > Ailuropoda melanoleuca. Next base: position 17,956,448 of record NC_048238.1, read on the forward strand.
GAGATTCGGGGCCTTTTCTGGTTCCATACAAATTTAAGGACTATTTGTTCCAGTTCTTTGAAAAATGTCCTCGGTATTTTGATCGGGATAGCATTGAAAGTGTAGATTGCTCTGGGTAGTATGGACATTTTAACTGTGTTAATTCTTCCGATCCATGAGCATGGAATATTTTTCCATCTTTTTGTGTCTTCTTCAATGTCCTTTAAGAGTCATTTGTAGTTTCTAGAATATAGATCCTTTACGTCACTGGTTAAGTTAATTCCAAGATAACATATGATTTTTGGTGCTATTGTAAATGGGATGGATTCCCTAATTTCTCTTTCTTCAGTCTC